>NW_017675807.1:38249-54483 GCF_001879085.1 Nicotiana attenuata
ACACCCAATTACATTTGCAGGATCAGATTATAGTGCAGTGTGGAAGGACCAGCCCTCAAATGTCCAAGTTCAGAGAGAACTCAAGGTCCCCAAGGCAAGGCTCATAGGAGGGGGGCAGAACTTAGAGTCTAAGAATAAGTGTAAGTGCAATAGAGGGGGAATTAGGGAAAGCCATGACAAAACTAGTGGTCATGCCCAGCAATTAGGATGCTGGCACACCCCTGACCAGCTTGTCAACTTGAATTTGGGAGTTAGGACCTATTGAAGGTCATGTTCAGACCTGGGCAGTAATTTGGACACTGCCAGGCCACGAACTTTAACTCAGCACACAAAAGGGAATGGGGGTATGGGGGACATATAACAAGTAGTAAACATAAAAGCAGGTAATATACAAAACATGAGCAACAAGGTAGATAGGAATAGAGCAGCTGTAAAGTAAACACATAGGGAAAGAGCTGAAATCAAAATTGAGACATACCAGTTTCAGGGAAAACAAATAAGTAAAAATAGCAGTCTTGAAAAGCCAAGTTGCAAGCAAAGCAGTACAAAAGTCTCAGCAGAGAATAGAGAGTTTGAAAGAGTATTGTGATTGAAAGTATGTGTGTGAGAGTATGAGTATTGGACTTTAGGATTCAAAAGTTCAAAGTTCTAAAGTTGCAAAGTTTTCAAAGCTTAAAAGCCTTAATGCCTTAAAGCTTGTTCAATGTAGAAGGGTCGAGCCCCTTTTATAGTGTAGCAAATAAGAAAGAAAAGGTAAGGAAATATCATTGTGATCAGTCTCTCTTTAGTTAAGGGATTCTGATTTCAAACGGGTAAAAACAATTAAGGAAAGGGGTTTGAAAAAATATTTTCCTAGCAGTATAATAGAGGGTAAGTACATAGAAGCTATTTAAGGCAACAAACTAATAGTACACGGTTTGTAAAGAAAGGAAACGGAATCAACTAGTAAAATCAAGATTTCAGCCTTTTACATGAATGGATCAAGTGAACACAATTAAAGGAATTCAGAATCAATTAGTAGTTGGAAAAGCCTTTTTGAAAGAAGAGTTCTCATATATAAACACACAAATATGTAAACCAAGAAGAGACTGTCAAGTTATTTAAAAGAGAATTTTAATCAAGGAGAAGTTCAGAAACATGGGCAAAAGATACAAGTTCGACCTGCTGACTCATAGTGAGTCTGAGAGTCCAGGGTCCCAATGTGGAACCCTGACTCGAACACAAAACATGAATCGTCAGAAGGAAACCCCCAAATCCTAGGGTTTCGCGATTGACTCAGACATTGAGGTGAGAAAACAAGCCATTTGTTTCAGAACCTCAACAAAACAGATATGATAGCATGCTTGAACGACAAAGGAAGGAAAATCATGAAGAACATATTTGAGAAAACTCGAAACCTAAAGAAGTTAAGGGAAAGGAGATAATAGAAACTTTAACACAAGTAGGTGAAGCATGTAAGAACATAAACAGAGTCAAAGAATCAAATAACTTTAACGGTATGCACATATAGCAGAAGAGTAGTGAAAACATAGCAGAGATTAACAAGAGTAGAAAGAAGAGGTAAAAGACAATACATGCATAAAATGAAAGAAATCATACCAACAAGGCATGAACAAACACACATAAAGCAAAGAATAAAAAAGAATCAGAAGGATTTTTTTCGAAAATCCTTGCAGAAACCCAAAAAATCGGAGAGAAACTATTTTTGACAAAAACTTTTGGGGAAAACACTCTAGATGGCAAGAAAATCATAGACATAGTACAGATCTAAACAAATAATGGTGAAAGAACCTCGAATAGCTTAGGGTTTCGGAGAATTCCTAGAAATGAGAAAGGCTTGGAAACAAGTCCGATCTTGAGTCTAAGAGGTCAAGAATCAGGCTCCGGAGTCTTGAATATGCCGGAGCATGGCCGGAGGAGCCATGAAATCAAAGGTCTGAGAAGGTCGGAGAGGGAATCGTCGAGGTCAGGCCTCGAAGCTTCAAACAACCATGGCTTACTGGTGAAGATAGGTGAGTACCAACTATCCATGGCCTGAGAAGCCATGGATTCCGGTGACCGGCGGTTAAAAAGGGGGTAGGAGGAGGCTAGGGTTTCAGAGAGTTTTTGAGAGGATTTGAGAGGGTTTGGGATTCAAAGGTGGCGGGCCAGGTGAGAATGAGGGATTAGGGTAGGTCTTTGGGGTTAAAAATGGTAAGGTGGATTTGTGGCCGTTGATCAAAATGATCAACAACCTGGATCAATTAATGGGAACCGGGCGGCTTTTCAAACATTGGGTCGGGGCCGGGTTAAAATTGGAATTGGGCTGATTTAATTGGGGTAGAACTGGGTCGATTTAAGGGCTACAATTGAAATGAAATGGGGCTGTAATTGAAATGAACTAAGGGTAAATGTTAAATAACCAGTTTTACCCTTTTTATTTACAAGAAATAGTAAAAAATGATTTTAAAAACAAATTAAAAGCACTGAACCAATAAATATTGTATAAATATTAATTTAAAAATGCTGGAACCAATTTATAATTATAGAAATGCTATTAATCTTAAAATAGGCTAAAATTGCAATCATACGCAATTTAGCTTTTAAAATACCAAATAAATTTGTTAAAATATACAAAAATCACCTTAGCTATATTTTGGTGTAAACATGAGAATAAAATATGTCATTCACCAAAATGATAAACTTTGGGAATAATTACTGATTTTTGTATTACTAAAATGGACAATAAGTTGATTTAAAAAATTAGGAAAAATACCAAAACTCTTAGGTATGCTTATATATGCATATATATGCTATTTTGAAAGTACTTTGGATATAAAAAATTACATAGGGAAAAACTAGGTATCAACAGCTGCATCTCTTTACCCGGGAAGGATGAAAGAGTTATCGGGTAAAGATATAATGGCCAATTTTGACCGAGCGAAACGATTTGAAGAATTTTGACCGAGCTCTGGTTCCTGAGCCGCCTACATATCCTTGGTTTTACAGGAATCAGGCCGTATGTAGTTCAGGATCCGTCGACGGAACATGCTGATGGAGATTTTTCAAGAGCGGACGAGATATTCAGGTTGGGGTAGTGTTGCTATGAGTTTAACAGGGCTACAGAAACTGGAGCGGGATCGCTCCTGCTGAGACGGCTGTTGCTAGCCGGTTTACCTGCAAATAAACAACACGAGGGCATATGTTGTGCATAGGTTTACACATGATGCAAGTTCCCGTTGGACCATGAATGCTGTCTTTGGACGATTAGGATGACGTCCTCGGACCATGATGTCCTGGGCCATGAAACATATAATACGGGATTCGCAGGCTATGAAATGATGTTCTCGAGCTATGAGAATGATGCCTCCGAACCATGATGCCTTTGAATAATGCTATGCAGAGATAAAGGTGGGGTCCTAAGGCCATGGCATGATGTTCTCGGGCTATGGAAATGGTGCCTCTGAACGATGACACCTTCGGATGATTTTGGCGATCTTTCAGTCCATGGAATGCAGGATTTGGCGATCTTTCAGCCAATGCAAGTTTTAATAAAATGGCGATATTTTAGCTGATGTAAAGTGTAAATATAAATGGCGATCTTTCAGCCGATGCAAGATTTAAATAAAGTGGCGATATTTCAGCCGATGCAGGACTTAAATAAAATGGCGATATTTCAGCCGATGCGAGATTAAGATAAAATGACGATATTTCAGCCGATGCAAGATTAAAATGAAGAGGCGATGTTTCAGCCAATGCAAGATAAACGAAGTGGCGATATTTCAGCCATGCAAATAGAGACAGAGCTTAGTCTCGGAAGGTGGGATAGTAGCCTTATGCAATGCAAAGAGATGCAAATGGAGGTAGAGCTTAACCTCGGAAGGCAGAATAATAGCCTTGTGCAATAAGAAATGCAAATGGAGGTAGAGCTTAACCTCGGAAGGCAGAATAGTAGCCTTATGCAATTATGGAGACAGAGCTTAGTCTCGAAAGGCAGAATAGTAGCCTTATGCAATGCCAGAAATGCAAATGGAGGTAGAGCTTAACCTCCGAAGGCAGAATGGTAGCCTTATGCAATCATGGAGACAGAGCTTAGTCTCGAAAGGCAGAATAGTAGCCTTATGCGATGCAAGAAATGCAAATGGAGGTAGAGCTTAACCTCGGAAGGCAGAATAGTAGCCTTATGCGGAAGATGAGAGACGAGTAGTAGTAAAAGATTCTTAGCTGATAGCGGATAGCTGGTCGTTGATTACGATATTGTGGCTGCTGGGGGTATTGTGCATGGATAGTGGTTGTGAAGCGATAATTTCGGGAGTTGTATTCCTGAAAGTACCGAGTGTGTAAATGGATTTGCTGATTTGTGACTTGGGTGCCTTCATCCAAAGAAAATTGCGAGTTTTGTAAAGGGACCGGGTAGTTCGCGTTCCCGTTGGCTTCGCTTGACTGGCTCGGCTCTGTTTATGGTGATAATGTAGGTACCCTTCGGGGCAGCGTTATCAAACAAAGCGATTTCGATAATAGGCATGCATGAGTTTTGTTAAAGGTATGATATATGTATATATATTTTAAAAAAAACAGCTTCAGATGGACCAACGACCGCGACGTGGTTCAAAACATTGCGACCTTTCTTGCTACGGAATTTTGAGGGTCCTCCTCAAAATTCTGCCCCAGTTTAGCGGGTTGATGCTTCTGACGGCTGCTTGCAATCATCGATTGAAGTTACTTCAGAATTTTGAGCGTCCTCCTCAAAATTCTGCCCCAGTTTCCAATTGCGGGGGGAAATGAAAATTTTATTGAATTGTGACCGAACCCATAAGGCTGCCTACGTATCCCCTCTTAAACGGGAATCAGGTCAGACGTAGTTCAAATTACATAAGGAAATCATAAATGGTTACACATAGTATCGCTTGCCAGTTAGGGGAGAACTTCCCTTTGGCTTCATCTTGATGTCGAAAAATCTTCTTCAACACCAGCTGCCCTGGTGTAAACCGTCTTGGTCTGACTCTCTTGTTGAAGGTTCTGGTCATTCTGTTCTGGTAAAGTTGACATGGCAAACCGCGTTCATTCTCTTTCCATCTATGAGAGCTAACTGTTCGTAACGACTCTTTACCCATTCTGCATCGTCGATTTCTGCTTCCTGTATGATTCTTAAGGATGAATTTCTACCTCGGCAGGGATGACCGCATATAGGGAGTTTCACCAGTCGATGTGCGGACTGTGGTGCGATACCCTAACAAAGCAAATGACAGCTTCTCATGCCACTGCTTATGCTTATCTACCATCTTTCTCAATATCTTCTTGATGTTCTTATTGGCGGCTTCTACAGCTCCGTTCATCTGAGGCCTGTAGGCTGTGGAATTCTTGTGTTTGATCTTGAAGGTTTCGCACATGGCTTTCATCAAATCACTGTTGAGGTAGGAACCATTGTCAGTAATGACTGATTCTGGGATCCCGAATCGACAAATGATACGGTCACGGACAAAGTCTGCCACGACTTTCTTGGTCACTGCTCTGTAAGATGCTGCTTCAACCCATTTAGTGAAATAATCAATTGCTACTAGGATAAACCTGTGCCCATTTTATGCAGCAGGTTCGATTAGTCCGATAACATCCATTCCCCATGCGGCGAACGGCCATGGCGAGCTTGTTGCATTAAGCTCATTTGGAGGCACTTTTATCATGTCTGCATGGATCTGACAGCGGTGGCACTTTCGAACATACTGGATGCAGTCCGTTTCCATAGTCATCCAGAAATAACCTGCCCGGAGTATCTTCTTGGCTAAGACAAAACCATTCATATGTGGACCACAAGTCCCAACATGAATTTCCTCTAGCAGTTTGGATGCTTCTTTTGCGTCAACACACCTTAGCAAACCCAAATCCGGAGTTCTCCTATACAGGATTCCTCCGCTGTGGAAGAAATTGTTGGATAATCTTCGTAGAGTGCGCTTCTGAATAGCATTTGCAAGCTCTAGGTATTTTCCTTCGGCCAAAAATTCCTTGATGTTGTGAAACCAAGGCTTTCCGTCTGCTTCTTCCTCGACATGAGCACAGTAAGCTGGCTGATCATGAATCTTTGCTGGAATAGGGTCTATGAAGTTCTTATCTGGATGCTGAATCATGGATGATAGAGTGGCCAATGCATCGTCAAACTCATTCTGGACTCTGGGAAGATGCCAGAACTCTGTCTTTATGAACCTCTTTCTCAACTCCTGTACATGATGCAAATACGGGAGTATCTTGGAGTTCTTGGTCGCCCATTCTTCTCGGACCTGATGTATAAGCAAATCCGAATCTCCAATCACTAGCAACTCTTGGACGTTCATGTCAATGGCCATCTTGAGCCCCAAGATGCAAGCTTCGTACTTGGCCATATTGTTGGTGCATGGGAACCTGAGCTTGGCGGATACCGGATAATGCTGGCCGGTTTCTGATACTAGGACTGCTCCTATGCCAACTCCCTTGAAATTTGCTGCTCCGTCGAAAAACATCCTCCAACCGTCATAGGATTCTGCAATGTCCCCTCCTATGAATGATACCTCCTCATCAGGAAAATACGTCTTCAGAGGCTTGTATTCTCCATCCACAGGGTTTTCAGCGAGGTGATCTGCTAGGGCCTGTCCTTTGATTGCTTTCTGAGTCACGTAGACAATGTCAAATTCACTCAGCAGGATCTGCCACTTGGCTAGCTTGCCGGTGGGCATGGGCTTCTGAAAGATATACTTCAATGGGTCCATTCTTGATATGAGATACGTGGTGTAAGCACAGAAATAATGCCTCAACTTCTGAGCTACCCAAGTCAGAGCACAACAGGTGCGCTCTAGTAAGGAATACCGGGCCTCGTACGGGGTGAACTTCTTGCTGAGATAATAAATGGCCTGCTCTTTTCTCCCTGTTTCATCATGCTGCCCAGAACACAACCAAACGCTCCATCCAATACTGCAAGGTAGAGTAGCAGGGGTCTACCTAGTTCGGGCGGAACCAGAACCGGCGGTGTTGATAGGTACTCTTTGATTCTGTCGAAGGCTTTCTGGCAGTCGTCAGTCCATTTGGTAGCGGCGTCCTTCTTCAACATCTTAAAGATCGGCTCACAAATGACAGTGGACTGAGCTATGAACCGGCTGATGTAGTTAAGTCTCCCCAAGAAACTCATAACCTCCTTCTTGCTCTTCGGCGGCGGCAATTCTTGAATAGCTTTGACCTTTGATGGATCCAATTCTATCCCTCAGCGGCTCACAATGAACCCAAGTAGTTTTCCGGCAGGAACCCCGAATGCACATTTTGCGGGATTCAGCTTCAGGTTGTACCTTCTCAGTCTATTGAAGAATTTCCTCAAATCTCCCATGTGATCAACGGCTTTATTGGATTTGATGATGACGTCGTCTACATACACTTCGATCTCTTTGTGTATCATGTCATGAAAAATTGTGGTCATGGCCCTCATGTAGGTGGCCCCTACATTCTTTAACCCAAACGGCATCATTTTGTAACAATATATCCCCCACGGCGTAATGAAAGTCATTTTCTCAGCATCCTCTTCATCCATCCATATCTGATGGTACCCAACAAAACAATCAATGAATGACTGCAACTCATGCTTGGCGTAGTTGTCAATCAAGATGTATATATTCGGCAAGGGAAAGTCGTCTTTTGGAATGGCCTGGTTGAGATCCCGGTAGTTGACGCAAATTCTGACCTTCCCATCCTTCTTCGGTACTGGCACAATATTGGTTAACCATGTCGGATACTCTACTACCCGGAGGACCTTAGCTTTGACCTGCTTAGTGACTTCTTCCTTGATTTTCAAACTCATGTCTGACTTGAACTTTCTGAGCTTCTGTTTCACTGGCGGACAGGCCGGATCAGTCGGTAATTTGTGAGCCACAATAGACGTGCTTAGACCAGTCATGTCGTCATATGACCATGCGAATATGTCCTCATATTCCTTTAGAAATTTTGTGTACTCTTCCTTCTCAGACGGTGACAAATGAATGCTGACTCGTGTTTCTTTGATGTTCTCTGCATCTCCTAGACTGACGATCTCCGTCTCGTCCAGGTTGGACATAAGCCTATTCTCAAAATTCTCATCTTCTTTAACGATTTCTTCCGGTATATCATCTTCCTCTGAATCTGTGTCCGTTTGTCGCGTTGTCTCGTTGCATGTCACGGTCGTTGGTTCATCAAGATAAGTAATAGTAATGCTGTTTGAGTAAAGTAATGAGAGAAAATAATAAGAGAGAGATTTGTAAGAAAATTGAAATACTTTAATAAATTCCATAAGTGTTTTGAACATTGGAGCTCTTTCTTGCGAAAAAAGAAAAATGCGAAAAGAAAATAAACTTAATAAAGCAAAATAGTGCGTAATGCTTTGATCAGCCTTGCTACCCCGAGGCACGTCAGGCTCTGGTGGTTCTGACGGTCCAGTTGCTGAGGTGTGCTCCCCTGCTCACAGCCTGTATGGAAGGGCCTTCCTCCCCCTCCTCCTCGAAAATGACACAACAATCCATATCATCCTCTTCCAGGAACAAGTTCTTCATCACTGCTAATGCTTCATCTTCTTCTGACCCATAGATAACCTCGGCTGGTTGAAAAGTCTGCTCTAGACGGGGTATCGGTTACTCCAATGGATAGTAAGAGCCGCGCCATGGTGGTGACCAGTCCTTGAATTCTTCCCAGGTATACTCATACCACAACCCGAAGGTGGTACCATGCTTCTTGAGCTTGATAGGCTTAGCGATTCCTTGGAGGTTTTTGCCAAGTCCTTTGCCAGGTTCATATCCGCTCCAATTCAGTATGCTTTCAATTTTGTTGTTCCACCATTTGTCTTTGTCGACTGCGTTGACCCACTCGATGTGGTGGTAAGTTTCCCCACCTAATCTTCTTCTTCCTCCAATTGCTGGAATGGTCTGGCGGCTATATATGGGTGTGCTACCGTCACCATGAATGATCACCTCCTGGTGATTCCATTCAAATTTCACTGCCTGATGTAGTGTTGATGCCACGGCCCCACCGGCATGAATCCATGGTCGTCCCAACAGCAGATTGTAATAAGCCGGCACGTCTATCACTTGAAAATCAACATCGAACCAAGTGGGCCCCATTTGCAAACGTAGGCTAATTTCCTCAATAGTGGACCTTTGAGATCCGTCGAAAGCTTTGACGTTGATGGCCCCATCCTTGTTTCTTGCAGCCCTTTTCCCAATGTTCTGAGTGTTACCAGAGGACAAATGTTGAGACTGGAACCCCCATCGACCAGGATCCGGGTGATAAAATAATCTTCGTACTGCACAGTGATGTGCAATGCCTTGTTATGACTCAATCCTTCCGGTGGAAGCTCATCCTCGTGAAAGGTGATTTTATGACTCTTCAACACTTGGCCCACCATGTTTGCCATTTCTCTTCCAGTGATGTTGCTTGGTACATACGCCTCACTCAATACCTTCAACAAGGCATTCTTGTGTGCATCAGAACTCTGTAATAAAGCCAAGATAGAAATTTGTGACGGTGTTTTGTTTAGCTGGTCAGTGACCGAGTATTCCTTGGCTTGTATCTTTCTCCATAGATCACCGGGTCCAGTTTTAATGATGGCTTGTCGGCCAGAAGTCTGCTTACTCGACTCAGCTAAGTGTTTTGGGGTATAAACCCTGCTGGTTCTTCTCATACCCCGCACTGCAACTGTTTCTCCGAACTTGGCTTTTCCTTTCCTTCTTGCCTCGGCAGTGTAGTCCCACGGTATAGCTTTTGTGTGGAACGGTGTTACGACTGTCATTGCTACTAGAATAGGCTCCCTTGCCTTGGAAGGTAATACAACAACTTCAAAGGGCTCAGGCGCCTTTGGGGACCCAAACTCGACCTCGATTGGTATTGGCGTCTTTGCGGAGGCTGGTGCTTCAAACTCAAGCGGTATGGACATGTTCACCTCAACATCTTCAGAAGGCTGAATTTGGACTACAATCGGGTTAAGCGTGACTGTTGGTTTCTTTGGATCATCACCTTCCGTGATCAAACCAATTGATCCTTTGGGATCCCAATCATCTTCTATTTCAATCATATGAACACTTCTACCCTTGTGGTCTGGTAGAGGGTTGTTACGGACATTCGGAGCAGGCTCTTTTGCCACGATAATCTTGTTATCAATTAAATCCTGGATCTTGTCCTTCAGGGAGCGGCACTCATCAATAGTATGTCCCTTCATGCCGGAATGGTATGCACAGGTTTTGTTTGGGTTGACCCATTGGGAAGGATTTTCTGGGGTTATGGCAGGGATAGGGGTGACGTAACTAGCAGCTTTAAGCCTTTCATACAGCTCGTCGATTGGTTCGACAATGGCGGTGTATTGTTTGGGAGGTCTGCGGTCAAAATTTGGTCGGGGTCTAGGAAAGTTTTGGCGAGTAGGAGGTGCTTGATAGTGGAATGGTTGAGTGTTGTAGACTTGTGCGGGTTGGGAATATTTGGGTGAAGTAGGTTGGTATGTGGGAGGTGGAGGTGATTGATAGGTAGGTGGTGGAGCTTGGTAGGAAGGTGCGGGGTAATTTGAGGTAGGTTGATATGTAAGAGGGGGTATTGGGTAGGTTTGGTATTTGATTGGGGATTTTGTTCTCTGTGCAACCATCACGGCACTCACATCCCTTTTCTTGGACGTGCCACCAGACTATAGAGCCTTGTTGGTAGCCTGTAATGCTTCAAAGTTAGTGACCATACCACTTTTAATACCTTCCTCGATCCTCTCCCTAGCTTGATGATTTCGGAAAATTTTTGACCTTCAATCAGCATCAACCTTTCGTAGTACTGTGGGTCTTGAGCCCGGACGTAAACCTATTCATTTGTTCTTCTTCTAAAGCCAGTATGACCTTAGCAGTTTCTGATCTCCAACGAGTAGCATACTCGCGGAATGTTTCCGTGGGTTTCTTTTTCAAGTTCTAGATGTAGAACACACCTGGCGCATTCTCCGTGTTGAATCTGAACCTGTCCATAAAATCGGACACCATACTTACCCAGTTCGACCACTTCTTCGGGTCTTGGCTAATGTACCAAGAAAGAGCATCCTCTTTCAGACTCCTCATAAAGAGCTTCATGCGATCCTTTTCATCCTTTCCTACTCCAACCAGCTTGTCGCAGTATGTCCTCAAATGAACTCTGGGATCCCCGGTGCCATCAAACATTTCAAACTTGGGAGGTTTGTACCCCTTGGGCAGTTCGACATCTGGTTAAATGCAAAAGTCTTCGTAATTCAGTCCCTCGATCCCCTTGCTTCCTTCAATACCCTGAACTCGGCTAGTCAGCTTCTTGAGTTCTGCGGCCAGATTCTTGATAAGAGAGTCTTTGTCATCAGACTCAGGTGTGCTTGAGGCGGGCTGAATGGGGTGTGGTATGGTTTCCACATAGATGGGGGTGTTGTGGTGATGATCATTTGTGGAGTTCAGTGGTTCGGGGATGAGCAATGGGGTGTTTCTTGAAGTGTGGCATATGTTGCAGTGGTGATGGGGAGTGGGTTGGTTTTGTAGCTTCGGGATGTTTTGAGGAGGTATGGGATTTTGAGTGTTGGGGAAGCTGATATCCGGGGTAGTGAGGGAAAATGACAAGCTTGCCAAGTTCCGAACTTGGTCCAATTCTTCCTGAAATTTTAATAACTTCTGTTCGAGCTGGGAGGCACTTACCTTGGAAACCTGAATACCCTGAGAAGTCTCTACCCTTTCAACTGAGCTCTCCTTTCTGATGTTGCTCAAATCTTCCATCTTTCCGTTGTTCTTGTTTCTGATAGGACTCGGAGGAGGAGGAGGCGGAGGACCCTTGGATCTTGTGGAATATGATGACGATGCCAGAGTGCACGAACTAACCTTTGGGGAGGGGAATAAGCAAAAGTAGAAACAAAAGGTAACAAGTTAGTAGGGATCGTGAGAAGAAAACATTGCAATATTTAAACACATAGTGTCAGAATATAAATCGTGTCCTAAATTGGGAGCCTCGTTCTGCCCGAGGTATGCCTAGCGACAAGTAAATTTGGAGAACTTAGAAAGCTAAATGCCTCATTTTATTGTTAAAAAATAAGATGAATCCCAAAACGACACTAAATAACAGGAAATAAAAGTGTCACTAGTGGCCATAGGCCCTATTACATTTGTAAAGCAAAAATAAACTCCTATCTACTTAGTCCTAGAAGGACCTTCCCCAGACTCGGCATTGTTGGCTCCCTCGTACAGTTCTCCCAGCTCGCGCAATCCTAGCAACAAGTAGGCCCTCGCAAGATGTCTGCCTTCATTTCCTTCAGCAACCCGGCAATCTTCAATCCTCTTCAAGAACTTCTTTTCCAGCTGTAAGGCCCCGGAAAATTTCGCTAAGTAATCTAGGATTTCGTGGTGCCACGTAGGCTAATTATAATATTTTATGTGCTATTTACATGGTGGGCATCAATTGGATTTGGTAAAAAAGTGTATGAGTCAATTATTACGTAAGGTGGGGTCCAAGGAGAGGCCTAAGTGTAAGCCAAATGGAAAAAATTTCATAATAGGCTAAGATTCCAAAGGTACTTGCATTAGTCCACACTTTGAATGAGCATGTATAAATATATATAAGGTTTTGTGTGATGAATAACCTATCAAATAAAAGGTCACTAAGTCTAGTTTCCAATGCTTCAAACCATTTGTCATTCGGACACTCCTACCAGAAGTTATAACCAAATTACCAAAAGCAGCGCAGAATTTTACACTACCGCGGCGCCCCATGCGGCGCGCCTGTGGGGAGATATAGAGAGCATTCAAAGACGTTTTCGGAGCACATTTTTCACAACCACAGCGCCCCATGCGGCGCCCCACGCGGCGCGACTGTGCATAAATCGGGCTTTTGTTATAAAATGACGCCATTTCGCCAAATAAATGCAATGGATCATTTCTTTAACTAAAATCAGATATTTTTAGAGTGAGAGAGTGCCCTAGAGTGAGAAAGTGTCCCTCATCAATTTTTCTTCAATTCTTGCTCAAATCTTGAAAGATTAACAGGGAAAAACACACTAGGTCTTCATCCTTGAGGTAATATTCTTCACCCTATCCCTTAATTTTGAATTTTAGCTAAAGATGGGTATTTATCAAGAAAGTTTGTGGGTATTGGAGTTGTTATCTTTCTTTCATGTGTTGTCAATAGGTGTAGGAACATTGTTGAGCTAAAAATGGTAAAGTATGGGTTGTGGGTTGATGAAATCCTCTATAAAAGGACCATAAAGATTTAACGCACATATAGTGTTTGATAAAATGCTCAAATAAGCTAGAATAATGATCATCTTCCTAATTTTGGTTCAGGTTGTTATATTTCCAAAATAGATTGAAGTTGCTAGGAGTCCCAAAATTTTGTTAGAATTTAAGGAAAGCTCTATCGAGGTATGTATGGCTAACTTTAACTCTTGTAGAATCCCCTTGTTGTGACGATCATACGGTACGTGTACCTTGTATCAAAATATGTGTATTGATTGTCTTAGTTGATTTCCACACCACCAAGTTATATGTGATTGTGAAAAGTGATTTGATGTGCCTACCTTATTATGTGCAAAGTTTGTAAATGCTTGAGGATGCCGACATGGGAGTATGTGTTAACGAATGAAAGAATGCTAATGTGTCCAAATGTGGGAATGTGTATAATGGCTAAAAACCCTGCGTGGTAAGTAATGAAAGAGGGTATTGTGAAATGACGTAAATAAGTTGAACGATTATGACAACACCTTGTACATGAATTACTTCTTGGTGACAGTTATGGTGCCATGGGCCCAAATGTATGAATTGTTGATATAAACTTATGGTTCCTTGAAATGATGGTTCTTGTGATGTATTGTTTGTTGTTGTTGTTGTGTGAAATGTGATTGTTCAGTGGGATCGGGTTGCGCGCCGCAACACGAAGTAATAAGGTGTGGGTTGTGGTGATAAGGGTGGCCGAGGTAATAAGGGTGGAAAAGTGACCATAGTCACTATTGAAATGAAAATATGAAACTCTTGAATGTGGAAGTGTTGGAAAGGGAAAAAGGAGAGATTGTGAAACTTTTGATTTTGGTTGTTTCTTCCTACGTGCAATGCTTGTTGGTTCTATTATTGTGTCTTAGCTGTGTATTGTTTGATATTCTGGATGGCCTGAAGCCATGTGATTAAACTGTCAACTATTGTTATTGTGTGAAGTGTGATTGTCCGGTGGGATCGGGTTGCGCGCCGCAACACAAAATGATAAATTGTGGGTCGGGGTGATAAGGGTGGCCGAGGTAATAAGGGTGGCCGAGGTAATAAGGATGGAACGTGATCATTATCACTATCGAAATGAAAGTGTGTGAAATCATTGATATGGTTAAATGATGTTGAAAAGGGAAAAGGAGAGATTGTGAAACTTGTTTGGCCTTGGTTGTTCCTTTCATGTGCATTGATTGTTTTATTCTATTATTGTTCGTTATCCGTGTATTGATTGATTTTACTTGGGATAAAGTTTGTTCATACATACTAGTACAATTCAATGTACTGACGTCCCTTTTGCTGGGGGCGCTACATTCTTGTTATGATTTTAGGTGGTTCTATAGCAGGTACTCCAGTCCTCCGACAGTAGCACCTCCTCCACTTTCCGTCAGCTGTATTGGTGAGCCCCTTTCCTCTCGAGGCCCCTGCGTGGCTCATGCCGCTTTTCTTCCCGGAGTCTTATTTTGGTATTTGTGTAAGGTATAGCCGGAGCCTTGTTGCCGGTCTTTCCATATTATTCTTCAGTTGTATTTAGAGGCTCCGTAGACAGGTTGTGGGTAGTGTCGGGTATTGGAATTTAAAATAGAAATATTGATGTTTGGCAATGATGTATAAAACTTGTAATACCTTTAAAATGGTGAATGAAGTTGCTAATGAAAATGAAATGGGAATCGTTAATGATATGTTTATAGAATTTGATTAATGGAGTCCATCTCCTATCTATTCATAAATTTGTTTGGGTAGAATGAGACCTAACAGTTTTGCTCGGTCGAGTTTACTCGGTTGAGCGCAGGTCGCGCTCCTCGGATTTTGGGGCGTGACAAACTTGGTATCAGAGCCTAAGGTTTTAAAGTGTCCTAGGATGTCTCAGAGCCGTGTCTAGTAGAGTCCTTCTTATCGGTGTGTTGTCGACCACATCTATAAGTTGGAGGCTATTCGGACATTTAGGAATTTCACCCTTCTTCTATACTCCTGATCGTGCGGTAGAACCCAAGATAGGGAGCTAATTTCCTCGCTATGTCTTATTCTCCATATGAGTAATCTTGATACCTTAATCCACGAGTTTGAAGCATGTAAGGAGAGAATGATCCCACCATTGAGTCCGAGTGGATTGCCCAAGGACTTGTTGGGAGAATGTATTGAGCTGTGGATGGATTGGTAAAACATATCGCTAAGAGGGGAGTGTCCTTGTCCCTATTGATGTCTCTACACCATCAGATCATGTAGTATATCAGTATGTTACCTACGTACGTTAGGGATGTGGAGTCGAGGGGTATCGATTAAGCTATTGCCCTATCAACCTAACGTTATTAAGTGAGTCAAATAAGAATTTCTATTCACTGTATATATACATCCATATTGAAGAGTTCTCATAAACATGGTCTTAACAAGGTGTTGAATAACAAAACATTGCACATATCGTCTCTTTAACAAGACGCACTATTCGTGAATCCACTCTATTATGAATTCTCTTATTTACATTCTTGTGGAATTAAGTTCTATAATTATGCCCTTGAATTGAGTTATAACTCTAGGATTGATACTTCCCACTTGCTTTTCCTAAATTCTCACCAAGGGACTATATCTGATGTATTTCTTACAGAATCTTTTTATTTAAATGGACAAAATCTACTCGCTTGTGCCTATACATGCTCCGTCGTAAAGTTTACCTAAGTGGTGTCATGTTCCATGCAAAGCATCCCAGCGTTGCGATCCTTCTCGAGTCACTCTTTTACTCAGTTGTGTATATGGCTTATATGGTTTGAACAGTCAATCTACTCTCTTGCGAATATCATCATGAAAGCTTCTCACTGCCTAGTAAAATAAGAGCATACCTTAACACCTCACATGAGTGCATGTCAATCGAAATGGTCACCGCGTGCATAAAGTCTCTCTGAAAAATTGAGATCCTCACATCCACGTCATAGGAAGATCATGTGTCGCCATAACATTCGTGTCCACTTGGGACATCCCGCAGTAAGTAGGTCACGTTGTCCTAGTATTGTGGTTGCTCGTGACATGGTCGTATATTTGCAGTTTGGGAGCTAAATATA
>NW_017675807.1:57049-59380 GCF_001879085.1 Nicotiana attenuata
CTCAATAGTTTTCCCCTGAAGATGTTATGTGAGTTGATATAAGGTTGCATAAGTGTATTCCACATTAGGCCGCACTAGGAATATGAAGTTTCCCCATAGTTGTTCGCCATATATTTTGTGTATTCACATGTCTATGTCTAAGAAGGTAGGTGGAGATCATTTGTGTATCATCCTGGTGTGAATTATTGAAGGTGAATGTTGATGGATAGTTAGCTTATGTGAGGTGTCTAGTTGTCATCCATGTTAGATATGTTTAGTGGTTGGGATTGCTTCCGTGAATGTGTTGTGGCAAAGCTTATAAGTCGACGAGGCCACCTTGAAGGCCGAAAGTGTCGTGGAAGAAAATATTTTCGCTTGATTGTATAACAATTGGTTTTGACTTGAAAGGCAGCTTATAGGTGTTATGACCTAAAAATGTGCAGTCCATGTTCAGGTGTCGTTATGATAACATAGTGCTTGTAATGCTGAGGTTCATGTTATTGATATATACATTTTGTTGCTTTGTCGAGTTGTAGATGTGTTTTTAGGATGGTTTTGGTGGTTCTCTGGCAGGTGGATAGGCCTAGTTACAAAGGAGACTCTGCCGAAATTTTTGAAAAATTTAGGAGTTAGTTAAAATTTAGGGACTTGAGGTAGGTGAGAAAAGAGATCTATTATATTAAGCGTTTAAGTCAGACTCTACTCCTCATTCGAAGACGAATGATCCTAAGGGGGGGAGAATGTAAGGCCCCGGAAAATTTCGCTAAGTAATCTAGGATTTCGTGGTGCCACGTAGGCTAATTATAATATTTTATGTGCTATTAACATGGTGGGCATCAATTGGATTTGGTAAACAAGTGTATGATTCATATACTAAGTAAGGTGGGGTCCAAGGAGAGGCCAAAATGTAAGCCAAATGGAAAAAATTTCATAATATGCTAAGATTCCAAAGGTACTTGCATTAGTCCACACTTTGAACGAGCATATATAAATATGTATAAGGTTTTATGCGATGAATAACCTATTAAATAAAATGTCATTGAGTCTAGTTTCCAACGCTTCAAACCGTTTGTCATTCGGACACTCCTAACAGAAGTTATGACCAAATTACCCAAAGCAGCGCAGAATTATACACTACCGCGGCGCCCATGCGGCGTGCCTATGGGGAGATACAGAGAGCATTCAAAAACGTTTTCGGAGCACATTTTTCACAACCGCGGCGACCAATGCGGCGCCCCACGCGGAGCGGCTGTGCACAAATCGGGCTTTTGTTATAAAACGACGTCATTTCGCCAAATAAATGCAATGGATCATTTCTTTAACTAAAATCAGATATTTTTAGAGTGAGAGAGTTCCCCAGAGTGGGAAAGTGTCCCTCATCAATTTCTCTTCAATTCTTGCTCAAATCTTGAAAGATTAACAAGGAAAAACACACTAGGTCTTCATCCTTGAGGTAAGATTCTTTACCCTATCCCTTAATTTCGAATTTTAGCTAAAGATGGGTATTTATCAAGAAAGTTTGTGGGTATTGGAGTTGCTATCTTGCTTGCATGTGTTGTCAAAAGGTGTAGGAACATTGTTGAGCTAATAATGGTAAAGTATGAGTTGTGGGTTGATGAAATCCTCTATAAAAGGACCATAAAGATTTAACGCACATATAGTGTTTGATAAAATGCTCAAATGAGCTAGAATAATGATCATCTTCCTAATTTTTGTCAGATTGTTGTATTTCCAAAATAGATTGAAGTTGCTAAGAGTCCCGGAATTTTGTAAGAATTTAAGGAAAGCTCTATCGAGGTATGTATGGCTAACTTTAACTCTTGTAGAATCCCCTTATTATGACGAGCATACGGTACGTGTACCTTGTATGAAAATATGTGTATTTATTGTCTTAGTTGATTTCCACACCACCAACTTATATGTGATTGTGAGAAGTGATTTGATGAGCCTACCTTATTATGTGCAAAGTTTGTAAATGCTTGAGGATGCCGACATGGGAGTATGTGTTAACGAATGAAAGAATGCTAATGTGTCCAAATATGGGAATGTGTATAATGGCTAAAAACCATACGTGGTAAGTAATGAAAGAGGGTATTGTGAAATGACGTAAATAAGTTGAACGATTACGACAACACCTTATACATGAATTACTTCTTGGTGACAGTTATGGTGCCATGGGCCCAAATGTATGAATTGTTGATATGAACTTGTGTTTCCTTGAAATGATAGTTCTTGTGATGTATTGTTTGTTGTTGTTGTTGTGTGGAATGTGATTGTTCGGTGGGATCGGGTTGCGCGCCGCAACACAAAGTAATAAGGTGTGGGTTGTGGTGATAAGGGTGGCCGAGGTAA
>NW_017675808.1:0-4112 GCF_001879085.1 Nicotiana attenuata
GGGGATAAATGCGAGGGTTGTAGAGGATTTCAGTACTAGATGATCTGTGTTTTCACAAACTTGTAGATGATTTGAGTTTAATCTCACTATGACATTGTGGCATCATTAGAGTAAAAGTGTTATGAGTTGTTAAGTGTGTCTTGATATATGGCTTCGAGCCAAGTTGGGGAGGTTGCTGTTGATTAGCTGATTGCACGGTTATGTGCTATGTTGGTTACGTCTCGAGGTATGCTGGCGAATCGGTTCTAGTTGCAGAAATTGAGCCGAGGATGGGCGAGTGAAGCAAAATTTCGACAAAGGTTATATTATGTTCCATAGGGTATGAGAATTTCGGAATGTCTAGAGTTGTTGTTGGTAAAGAATGCTCGGTGCATAGAGCAGGAAGTGCTTGGTTGTATTGGGATGAGAGTCTCATTTTACGGTATCGGAGTGTCAATAAAGCGAGTGGTTCTGTTCGTTAAATCAGGTAATTTGCAGATGAATAAGAGAGAATGACTCTCGAGAATGGTCTTAATGCGTTCAAGAATCTACATGTAGCACTCAGGTGTTTTAAGGTGGTATATGTGACTAAAGACAGTGTTTTCAATAGAAAATGTCAAGACTTGTGGTATTTTTATGTTGATCATGGGATCCTATGTGTCGATACCTGGAAAGTAAAGGAAGCGAATTTAGATTCGCAGAAAGTTCTCAGAGTGAAGTATTCTGGAATGTGGTATTTCTGGGAAACAATTGAGAGAGTATTCAGTGGCCTATGGGTCTTAGACAGTGTGGTCTTATGTTCGAGTCTCGTGTGGTAAGCTTGGATTGAGGCATTGTGATGCTACAGCGAGGGAGAAATGTCAAGTGGATGATGAATCAAAAAGGGAAATTAGATAGATGGAATAGCTTGATAGTAGACCGAATCGTTATGGTAAGGATGTGATTAATTCTTCGTATGTGTTCGAGGTTATGGGCTTTTACAGGTATTGTGCAGCAAGGCTCCTGAGTTCTGACAGCTTGCTTAGCTTGGTTCGGGTAGAAGGATTCAGTCCTGGCAGTTTAGCTTGTGCAATGGAATTGGGGGAGAGTTCTTGATAAGTTTTACCGTGGTTTAGAGACGTATAAATTGCCTATGGGCATGCGAAGCATGGAAGGTGTAATGATTTCTCTTCTTGATGGGATTGACGGAGAGTTCTTGACTAGTGGAGTACGTAGATGTTGTGGTTAGGAAGGGAGATGGAGTTCTCATGTTATACTAGTGTGGTATGGTATATGCAATATGTGGTGGAGGATTCGGATTTGTGTGTGTAAGGTTACGGTTCTGTTCATAATGGAAAGTCATTAAATTGTTAAGCAGCACGGGCAGCTGCAGGTGATTAAAGAATCGATCTTCAAATGATTAAGGAAAATGGTATTGCCAACCATAGTGATTCGACGGGGGTATATGTTCCAGTAAAAGGGCAATGTGATGTAAACTGATAATACTTTGGTAGTGTTGCGGCATTTGGGATCGACTGTTGATATCTGAGTTTGTTTGATGGCGCAGGGAAACTTTAGAATACCTTTCGTGGGATGATTGGGTACTTGAGGTGTGATATGTATTCATACTGTAGAATTTGGGATTAGGTACGGTGATTCGTGTGCTATATGGAGTTGGAGACTGGGAGTTCTCAGGTACAGACGATGTAGTGGTTGTGGATCGTGTGTATTGGTACCGTTAGCGGCTATTGGGATTTGGAGGCCCGAGTGGATCTTTCTTTGCTTGGTATATTAGATTTTGGATATGATATTGGGGTGTAGACTGGTTGTCTCAGTGCTTGGTTATTCTAGACTATTGTGCTATGGGCTATGTCGGAAAATGCCACAGGTTCCGTGGCGAGGTGCATCGGGTTATGTTCTAGTAGAGTGGTTTGTATTCCGAAGACCAGCGGACGGCTGGGAAGGATTGTTTTTCTTAATTGGGCCTTCGTGGCGGATGTCAGTGCAGAGGTTTCTACCATTGATTCGGTTCCGATATTGAGGGACTTTTTCGGATGCATTTCTTGTGGCCGGGCATGTCGCCGGGCGAGATTGTGGATTTTGGTATTTATTTGGTGCCGTGCACCGTATCGTACGGCTCTGGCAGGAGTTATAGTAGTGGGAGGAGCAGCTTCAGGCTTCTTGGTATTGAGATCGTTGGCAGGTCAATGTGGCTACGTATTTAGCTTGAGTTAGCTTGGTTAGTCACGGGTTGTATTGTTGAGGGACAGATTGATTCGATCGTTATTGAACTTGTTAGTGATCTGGGGAGATCTATGAGTCGCTTTTTCTGTGCTGTGAGGCGTTATGATTTGTTGGTTTTGGGCACACGTGGTGCAGATCTATTGGGGATTCATAGTGGAAGTCGAGCGGGAAGAGTAATCGGATGTTACTCGGTAAATGGAGTGTGGGTTATGACCTATCAGGTGGCGTGTCGTATGTTGTTTATTTCACCGTGGGTGCAATGAATTGCCTTGGTTTCAGACATCAAATTGTGTGTGGCTGTCGAATTTTGATCACAGTGTCTTGAGGTACTCCTTGTGTAACAGTGTTTGGATAGGATCGCGCATTGTAGCGAGGCTGCGTTGAGTTATGACCTTTCGGGGTAGATTCAGGTGTTCTATTTCTATGATGCGAGACGGGGTCTCAGCCTTGTGTTGTGATGATACTGATGAGCTTGAAGTACAGCTCTTTTGTTGAGTTATTTTCATGATTTGAGTATATTCAGGTCGTTTCTTGTTGGTACGCGTATTATGCAAGTTGTGGCTTAGGCCTGTATTGAGGTATCATATCACCAGAGTGGTGTGTTAGATTCGAGGTGATCCTTAGAGTCATTAATGAATACAAACAGAATTGATTGCAGCTTGTTAGAGAGATAATATCAAGGTATGGCCCGGAAATCTGTTGTGATATTAGTCAAAGGGAAGTGGCTTCATGAATGGTTGATCTGAGGAATGGTTACGGTTTATCGCGTGTTTCATTTGTTGTTGGCAGTATATGGAAGTGTTGGAATAAGACTTTAGCTAATAAAAGGTTTTCTATCGGTATTTGGTTATTATGGACAACTGCTGTGAATAGAGGCTATCGTTTCGAGTGTTTGGATTATGTGGTATATTATATGATTTCACCTGAGGTTGCAGGTATGGGTCGGGTTTATTCTGGGTATAGATGTGAGATTCCGATATTGTGTATGATTTCGGAAAGTGCAATGTGGTTCTATGGTTTATGGTTTAAATGGACTGTGAGATTTCGGCTATATTGTGTTGTCGGACCTATATGAGATAGGGTGACGTGAGATCACCCCGGGTATATGCTTGGTAAAGTTATTCAGCTGTTGGTTAGCTTCTAGTACAACTCTGGGTACGCTCGAGGACGAGCGTTTGTTTAAGTTGGGGAGGATGTGACGACCCGACCCGTCGTCTCATGTGTTACTGCTCCGTTTCCCCCCATTTTATGCTTCTTCATGTTTCATTTATCAGTGTTTGGTGTGTTAGAGTTGATTTGGGATTGGTTTTGGTAGGAAATGAGACACTTAGTCTCTTTAAGGAAGGTTTAAGTTGGAAAAGTCAACCCGGATGTTGACTTATGAGTTAGAAGGTTCGGATGTGAGTTCCGGTGATTCGGTTAGCTTCGGGAAGTGATTTGTGACTTAGGAGTGTGATCGGAATTGATTTTGGAGGTCCAGTGTAGAATTAGGCTTGAATTGGCGAAGTTAGTATTTTGGCGAATTCCGGTTGATGGGTGAGAATTTGATCCGAGGGTCGGAATGGAATTCCGAGAGTTGCTGCAGCTTCGTTAGGTGATGTTGGATATGTGTGCAAATTTTCAGGTCATTCGGACGTCGTTTGGTCGGGTTTTTGATCGAAAGTGCATTTCGAAAGTTTCTGAAGAACTTAGGCTTGAATCCGATGTGATTTAATGGTTTTAGCGTTGTTTGATGTGTTTTGATGATTGGAGCAAGTTTGAATAATGTTTTGAGATGTGTTGGTGCTTTTGGTTGAGGTCCCGAGGGCCTCGGGGTGATTTCGGGTGGCAATCGGAAGGAAATTGAAGTTGGAAATTGCAGGTTCTTGGCTGCAGCAGGTATTTTCGCATATGCGGAAAGGCAACCGCAG
>NW_017675808.1:7485-59379 GCF_001879085.1 Nicotiana attenuata
GAAAGTATTTAGTTAGGAACTTTGGGTGTTACTTTCACTTCTTCGTCATACTACTGAACTATGTGAAGTTTAGACATATTTGATTTTCACTTCTTAGTTTTGGTATTTTCATTTTCTAGTGGCTTCTCCAGTTTGCTTTTGCTAGTTTGTTCTTTAAAAATGAGAGAAGACAAGGTATATAGTTGGAAAGTGAAAGCAAGTGAAACCTGTTGACGGGTTGGCAGAGAAATAAGGAAGCCTTATGTGTAAAGTGATAGGGGTAAATTTGTCATTTCAGTATTTTATCCATGTATTACTAATACATGTATTAGTTATTCCATCTTCTACCCCGCATAAAATAATACACATATTGACTCATAACTTATACATGTATTATTTATGCATAATTGAAAAATGTCAATCAAACATGGTATTAGTTATGCAGAATTTTATAAAAAATAACTATTGCCTACCAAACATGGTATAAGTTATGTTACCCCTTATACATGAATAACCTTTTTTCTAACCAGCTACCAAACGACCTCTAAGAGTGTTTATGTGAGATAGTAAAGGTTAATATGGTCAATTCCATTGCTAATTAATGCTAAAAGGTGAATTTCTTAATCTGTGTGAGAACATTCAAAAAATCACTTATTTTGGACCGGAGGAAGTAGTTTTCACTTTTCATTAACATATTATAACATTTGCGAAATTCTTCTTAAGTAAAGTTCATGTTTAAATACAACTTCAATTGCCATAAACTTTTTCTCGATTTCAACTTTAAAATTCTTTTATTAACTTCAACTCGGATATTGTCCAAACATTTGCGAAACAACGTAAAACAACTCCAACCTTCTTTTGTTAAATTTCATATTTAAGAATACCAATCGAGAGATTTCATTATTTATCCGTAAAATGGTACGGTTGAATTTGTAACGTTCTTTATATACACATAAATTAATTTTATCCAAAAATATAAAGTAACAAAGAACATAAATGAAAAAATTAAATAATCTTGAAGAAAACACAAGCCTGATTGTGCCAATCGAGAGATTTTATTATTTATCCGTAAAATGGTACGGTTGAATTTGTAACGTTCTTTATATACACATAAATTAATTTTATCCAAAAATATAAAGTAACAAAGAACATAAATGAATAAATTAAATAATCTTAAACACAAGCCTGATTGTGTAGTGAGCTTTTCCGGAAGCAAGAAAGCACAAGAACAAAGTATAGATCAGAAAGAATATTACAATAAGAGCATTTCGTATTTACAATGAGTTCAAATTCCTATATATATAACTAAAATCTGGGAGACAAAATTCCCAAACCAAGCTCTTATTTAATAGGGAAAAGGTCTAAAATTGCCCCTCTACTATGGTATATTGTTTACTTCTGCCACCCGTTATACTTTTCGTCCAAATCTATCCCTACCGTTAACAAAGTTTGCGTAATACCCCCTAACCCTTACGGATCTACATCGTGGCAGCTGACCCCCTCAATTTTCTCCATGTCAGCTGCCAAGTCAGCAGGTCCCACCAAATAAAATGCCAAGGTGGAATCCATATCACCATTTTTAATAATATCTTAGTTATTACATTTATCAAAGTGCCACGTAAGAGTCTATGTCACTATTTAAAATATATTTTATTTATTACACTTATGTACTAAATCAGCAAATTAAAAAAATCCCAAAAAAGGTTGCTTCTTCTTCTTCCTCAATCCTTCTTCATCTTTGCTTGAAATATTTCGATCCAAACAAAATTTTTAACCAAACAGACTTAGATCTTCCACAACTTTTCCACATGAATATTCCCAACAAACTTCAAAACACTTAGCTCAAACTTCAGCAAATCAGAATACCCATCTTATGTTTTCGATCTCTCTCACAGCTGCTTCAATGGTGATTTCTATTTTTTTTTTCAAATTTTTGGACACCAGTATTATTCTTTCCTTTTTAAGATCCAAAATTTGTTTTCTCCACTAGATTTCAGTATAAAAGAAGCAAGAAATTTCAGGATCTTAAGTCTTTTTCCAGCTTTGAATTTCGACGACCAAAAAAATATAGTTCAAGTATTTTTTTACTCAAATCCATGAAATCAGTGTTTGATTCACGACTTTAATCTCGAAATGACAATACCCCGTCGATCTCCTCCATAAATAATCAACTAATCTGTTACATCCCGCATTTCATACGTTAAAGTTTCGTCATCAGTTAATTGACAGAGACTCGGGAATGAGATTATCTTGAGGTTAGCATGTTTATGCTATTTATAACAAGCAATAAGTAAGTGCCATGAAGGATAAATGGCACACGAATTAAAGAAAATGAGTTTTGTAGAAGGTTATTGATTTAGGATAAGATACGGTCCGAGCTATAATACTCAATATTTGTGAACTAGTACCGTACAAGGTACCATATGACCGTGATAGTATGATGTATAAAGTATATTAAAAATGAGTAAAATTTAAGTAATTTAAAGACAATTCTTAATTATGCGGGTAATTGATTAATTACCGGATAGCGGGATATTAACTAATTAATTAAATATTAAATAAAGATCAAAAATCCCCCCTCCCCCAAAACGTGGCAGCTAGCCACCTTATAAAGAAATGACTAAGAGTGATTCCTTGATTAGGTGTCATAAAGTTACATATTCTTTTCATTTCCAAAAATTTCCAATTACTCTTCAACTTTATGATTTCATTTCTTCAGAACGTGAGCCATTCTAATAACACTTCAACTTTCCATTCTCAAAAAACAAAAAAAATTCCAAATCAGATTTCATACATTTAGTAACGTGGTTAAGGCCTGTAGCAACGTAAATCTTCAACAGTCCAACGAAATTTTTTAGAACTGTAGCAACGTAAAATTTTGCGATTCTAAAGGAGTAATATGCAATCTTTTTCAAGAACACCATACGGATTTTTCCCTACTCCAGGTATGTTAAGGGTAAGCCATTCCTTCATTTTGGCATGATCCAAGTAACGATACGTAAACGTAATGCTATTTAATAAGTATTTCTACTATTAACAGTCAAAGATATCTTATTTGTGATGATTCTGAAAGGTTCCGCTCAAAAACCTTTATGGTTCTTGTTGTTGATAGTTGGGGTTTTGGAATTGTTTCAATTCCACGCAACTCGTGATGACTCTTTTTTTGCATATGAACTTTATGATTTTTTGTTAGATTTTGCTAACAAACAGAATGAAAGAGCATTTATATAAATGATACTGGATAGTAATAAGTGAGAATATATGGCAGGTATGCATTATCTGCGTGCTTTAGCTATTATGCAGCAATAAGAAATGTACAAACATTAAATTTTACATGACAAATGTTTTCGGTGCAAAGCAAGGATACTTGTAATTTAGATAGGGCAGTTACGCATTTACCATCGAGTTACCACCGAGTTACGGCCGGTTGGGCTGTTATACATTTACCACCGAGCTACTGTCGGTCAGGCAGTTACCACCGGTTGGGCAGTTATGTATTATTATTTACCACGCGTTGGGCAGTTATGCATTTACTATCGAGCTACGGTCGGTCGGGTAGTTACCAATGATCAGTTGGGCAGTTAACCTCACGAAAATGAGGTAACTAGAACTATTATATTGTAGTTTTATTTATATATACGAGATGAGTCTTATTCTATATGTTACGGCCCTCAGCGGCAAGTCAGAAGTTATAAGTTGACTTTTATCTTTTCCCGAGATAGTATCTTATTATTATTACGTTTTATTGCTGTCTTACATACTCGGTACATTCTTCGTACTGATGTCCCTTTTTCTGGGGCGCTGTGTTTCATGCCACCCAGGTGTAGATAGGCAAGGTGAGGACCATCCACTGTAGCCTGCCTTCAGATATCAGCTTTTGGTTGGTGAGCTCCACATCTTCCTGGAGTATTGTCGAGTCACGTTCTATATATGTTACTTTATTTTATGAGGATGTCAGGGAAGCTGTCCCAACTTATATGTTATGGTCATGTTTTCTTAGAGGTTTTGCAGACAGTGTCCTGTGTATAGCTTTAGGTATGACATGTCAACGGCCTTGTCGGCCCCTATGTATCTATTTAAATCTTTTTGAATTATTTATGTGAGTTAATTTCTAATATTGTTAATTATATATATAGATGTGGCCTATCATGGCCCGTGATGAGTCCTATAAAAAAAAGGGACAAGATACATGGCGCTCGATTGAGTAGGCACCGAGTGCCAGTCGTAGCCCTCTGATTTGGGTCATGACATAATCTAAGTGGAATTCGAAATTTTTAGAAACCCAAAGAATATACTGTAGTGGGTTTCAAGAGCCAACAACCATTACAGTGAACTGCAATCTTTATTTTTGGAACTCTAATTTTCAATAAGTAAACATAAAGCATCAGATTTGGCGAGTAAAGAAGAATCAAACACTTAATATATACTAAGTTTCCTATTTTTTTAAATAAATTAATACAAAGCCTGTAGTCTATAATAAAAGACTAAATCAAAATCAGACAAACCTAGCTAAAAGATAATTGAAAGAAGGAAACAACTGTCACGACCCAAAACTAAGTCTATCGTGGTACTAGGCAAGCCGACACATTACCAAAACAAACCCATATTTTTTATTTCAAAGATAGTTTCAAAGCTATTTAATATAAAACCTTCATAAGGAGTTCAAATCAAAACAAAAGTGCAGAAAAGAAAGCCCGACATAGGGGTGTCACTAGTCATGAGCATCTACTAAAACTGTCTGACAATATCAAGACTAAAATAGTATGGAAATAACTGAATACAACTAAAGGAAGATAAAGAGTGAGGAAAGCAGAGCCGCGATCGCCAGGCAGCTACTTTGCTAACTCTGATGGATCTGCAACTGAACAGTCAACACTTTCTACCGCGTCTAGAAATGCCTTGATCTACACACAAGGTGCAGGGAGTAACGTGAGTACGCCAGCTCAGTAAGTAACCAAAGTAAATAAAGGCTGAGAAATAGTGACGAGCAATAAAGCATATAAAGTTCATATCATGAAATCTCTGTAAAAATACAACAGGCTTTTAGGAAGCAGAGTTTGAATCAAATCATTTCGTTTAAACTCAGTTCCAGTAAAATCATTTGAAGATGTTTTTCAACAGTTCTCAAACAGAGGCTCAATGCAACAATAAGCAAGAATGATGAAATCATAAACAACCCCTCGGGCAAAATATCACTCATATACAGCCCCTCGGGCAAATCTCATAGTCACTCGTATACAGCCTATCGCACCTCACCATCACTCATATACAGCCCCTCGGGCACTCGCACTCAGTAGGTACCTGCACCCACTGGGGTGTGCAGACTGTGGAGGGGCTCTTTCAGCCCAAGGACGCTATAACAAGCCAACTCGTGGCATAAATTAATCTGGCCCTCGGCCTCACTCAATCATGAATCAGTAAAACATGCTACGGCGTGCAGCCCGATCCCATAAATATCCTCACAAATTAGGCCCTCGGCCTCACTCAGTCATAAACCACTCAAGCCACTCAGGCTCTCAGTAAAAACAGGGTACTCAGCCCAAAACAACATTTATATGTATCAAAACAGAGTAATAAAGACCGAGTTATGAAAAAAATAAGTATAACATGACTAAGTATAGATTTTCAGTCAAAAACAGAGAGTATATAGTAAGAAAAAGGCCCCTTAGGGTCCAAACAGCTCTGGCACAAGGCCTAAACATGGCATTCAACCCAATTTACAGAAACTCTTTCTAAAACACATAAGAATCATATAGTTTTAACCAAATACGCAACTTTATAGTTACTACTGGACGGACCAAGTCACAACCCCCAATGGTGCATGCCCACACGCCCGTCACCTAGCATGTGCGTCACCTCAAAAATAGTAAAACGATATGAAATCCGTGGTTTCATACCCTCAGGACTGAATTTACAATTGTTATTTACCTCAAATCGGTCCAATCTCTACTCCGCGATGCTCTTGCCCCTCGACTCGACCTCCAATCGCTCCGAATCTATTCACAACCAGAACAATACCATCAATATGCGCTAATAGAATGAATTCCACAAGAAAAACTATCAAATTAGACACAAACCCCGAAATCCACGCAAACCCGCCCCCCGGGACCACGTCTCAGAATCCAACAAAAGTCATAAAACTAGAAAGCCCTATCACTCACGAGTCCACACATACAAAATTTATCGAAATCCGACTCCATATTGACCCCTCAAATTCTCAAATCAAACTCTCCAAAATCTTAAGCCCTAACCTCTCATTTTCATCCCTAATCTTCACTAATTACATGATTAAACAATGGGAAATCACCACCTATACGAGTATTAGGGCTCAAGCAACTTACCTCACTGATAATCCCTTGAATCCCTCTTCAAAAATCACCCCAAAAGCTCCAAACCTATCACGACCCGAATTTCCCTCCCTCGGGAGTCGTGATGACGCCTACTATTGGGAGCTAGGCAAGCACAAACTTAACTACTTACTTCGTTAACAAATTACTTCATTTTAACAATATAAGCGATAACATGAAATCAGCAGAACTTTAAAAAATTAAGCGGAAGGTAACAATAAAATATCTGGAATCAACGTCTATTACCACTTCTAAAACCTCAAATACCCAAAATCTGGTGTCACAGTGTCACAGACTATCTAAGAGTACTACATACAAGGTCTGAAAAATAACAGTACACTGTTTCTGAATAAAAGAGAAGGAAACAGGAAATAGAGATAGAGGGAGACGCCAGATCCTGCGGACGCCTGCAGGTCTACCTTGGGTCTCCGGGTGGACTGAAGGAAGCCCTCCAACTATTGTCCGTAAGCTGCTCCGGGATCTGCACACAGTGCAGAGTGTAGTATCAGCACAACCAACCCCGTGTGCTGGTAAGTGCCTAGCCTAACCTCGGCGAAGTAGTGACGAGGCTAGGACCATACTACCAAATAAACCTGTGCAGTGTGAATATATGCAGCGGAAAAAGAAATACAGAAATAACCAGTCAATGTGGGAAGGGGAAATATGCTGTGGGGGAGATAACAGTTCTGAATAGAAAGGCATCAAGTAAAGAAAGGAACAACATAACTCGAATATCAACAAGGAACAGAAATCTACAGTTTGCACGGCATCACCCTTCGTGCCTTACTCTCGTTCTCACCAAAACAATTAATTATCAAAGATGTGCACGACATCACCCTTCGTGCTTTTACCCTCTTTCCTCATCGTATAATCAATACAATCGGCACGGAATGGTACATCATGCGGCACGGCATCGCCCTTCGTGCTTTACACTCTTTCCTTACAATATCAACAATGCACGGCATCACCCTTCGTGCTTTAACACTCTTTCTCACCCAAACAACAATCACAAACAAGGGCAAGGGAATAAACAAGATCATATAGAAATCCCGGCAAGGGAACAACAATTAAACAATTAAATCCCGGCAAGGGAACAATAATAAAATAATTAAATCCCGGCAAGGGAACATTTCAATAATTCCTTCTCTATCTTTCACTTCTACTTCATAACTTTACCACTTGAGCCAATGCTCCAAAGGGTTCAATCATCTTATATACTTTCACAATTCATAATAGAACTCGAGCCAATACTTCAAGATGTTCAAAGGTCACCATTTCTTCCACAAACTTTTCACAACAACTAGAAATCATCACCAAGGCATGAAGAATATAACGAAATCAAGATATTCACAATATAAAGACCCACGGTCATGCTAGACACCAACGTATAGATACTCGTCACCATGCCTATACGTCGTACACAACGAATACCACATAGCAAATAGGACTCAACTCCTAATCTCTCAATCTAAGGTTAGACCAAACACTTATCTCGAGTTTCCACGACCAACACAAGCCTCAATCACCGCTTTTCCTTTCAAATTCGGCTCCAACCCAATCGAATCTATACATAATCGACTTAATAACATCAATAAATGATAAATAATCCAATTCCAATGCTTAATTATAGTTTTCTAATCATTCTTCCAAAAACCCAAAAATCGACCCCGGGCTCGCTTGGTCAAAACACGAGGTTCGGACCAAAATCAAATCACCCATTCACCCACGAGCCCAGATATATAATTATTTTCAGAATTCGACCCCAAAACGAGTTCTAAATCACAATTAATCAAAAAGCCCTAGTTCTACCCTTATTCACATGATTTAGGCCTAGAAATCTAAAGGGTATTAATGAAAAATGAAGAAAATGAGTTAAAGATTACTTACCCAAGAGATAATGGTGAAGAATTGCTTCAAAAATCGCCTAAGAGCTTTGGAGGAGAAGGGGTTTGTGAAATTTTTATAAAATCCCGTAATGGGTTCTGTTTTTGGCTTTTAAAAATCACTGGGCGAAAATGCCCTTCGCGATCGCGACAGACCCTTCGCGTTTGTGATGGGTCAGGCTGGTTAAGGCTTCGCGTTCGCGGAGTAGGAACTCCTCGAGCCTCGCGTTCGCGTGCTATGGACCGCGTTCGCGATGAACAAATTGGTGACCCCTCCCCAGAACCTTACGCGTTCGGGAGTGGAAGGACGCGTTCGTGAAGGGTCTCCCCCCACAGCTTCGCGTTCGCGTCTCAACCTTCGCGTTCGCGAAGAAGAAATTGTGCATCTAGGATCTTTGCCTTACGCGTTCGCGATAGGGGCCACGCAAACGCGAAGGGTAAAATCCCTGGGCACTGAACAGCAAAAACCTGCAACTTTTCTTAAGTCAAAAACCTCCCGAAACACATCTGAAACACACCCGAGCCCTCGGGGCCCCTAACCAAACATAGGTACTAACTCAACAAAATCACACGAACTTATCCGCGCGATCAAATCGCCAAAATAACCTCAATAACAACGAATTAAACCTCAAAACCAAAGGATTTTTCCTAAACGTCATAAAACATCAACTCTAGCATTTTAGGTCCGAATCACGTCAAATGATATCCGTTTTTCACCAAATTTCATAGAAACATCTTAAATCATATATAAGACTCGTACCGGGCGCCGGAACCAAAAATACGGGCCCGATTCTAACATGTTCTAATCAAATTTCATTTCAAATTTCCTTAAACAATTTCAGAAAATAATTTCCTTTAAAAAAATTCATTTCTCGGGCTTGGGACCTCGGAATATGATTCCGGGCATACGCCCAAGTCCCATATTTTCCTACGGACCCTTCGGGACCGTCAAATTACGGGTCTGGGTCCGTTTACCCACAATGTTGACCGAAGTCAAATTAGCTCATTTTATAACCAAATTTTATAATTTTTCATAGGTTTTCATATTTAAGCTTTCCGGCTATGCGCCCGGACCGCACACACAATTCGAGGTAACTCTAAATGAGGTTTTCAAGGCCTCGGAAACATAGAATTTAATTTAAAGCAAGTGACGACCGTTTGGGTCATCACATTCTCCACCTCTAAAACAACCGTTCGTCCTCGAACAGACATAAGAAGGAAGTACCTGAGTCGGGAAAAAGATGGGGATAACGGCTCCGCATATCAGACTCGGACTCCCAGGTCGATGCCTCGGGAGGATGACCCCTCCACTGAACACGAACAGAAGGAAAACTCTTCGACCTCAATTGACGAACCTGCCGGTCTAGAATAGCTACCGGCTCCTCCTCATAAGACAAGTCCTTGTCCAACTGGACAGTGCTGAAATCTAACACGTGGGATGGGTCGCCATGATACCTCCGAAGCATGGACAAATGAAACACTGGATGCACGACTGATAAGCTCGGCGGCAATGCAAGTCTATGAGCCACCTCTCCCACTCGATCAAGAATCTCAAATGGACCAATGAACCTAGGGCTAAGCTTGCCCTTCTTCCCAAATCTCATCACGCCCTTCATAGGCGACACTCGAAGCAATACCCGCCCACCGACCATAAAAGCCACATCTCGAACCTTGCGGTCTGCATAACTCTTCTGCCTGGACTGAGCTGAACGAAGCCGATCCTGAATGATCCTGACCTTGTCCAAGGCCTCCTGAACCAGATCCGTACCCAACAACCGAGCCTCTCCTGGCTCAAACCACCCAACCGGAGACCGACACCGCCTACCATATAAATCCTCATAAGGAGCCATCTGAATGCTCGACTGGTAGCTGTTGTTGTAGGTAAACTCTGCTAAAGGCAAAAACTGATCCCACGAACCTCCAAAGTCAATGACACAAGCTTAGAGCATATCCTCCAAAATCTGAATAGTCCGCTCGGACTGTTCATCCGTCTGGGGATGAAATGCTGTGCTCAACTCAACCCGTGTGCCCAACTCTCACTGAACTGCTCTCCAGAAACGCGAGCTAAACTGCGTGCCCCGGTCCGAAATGATAGATATGGGCACACCATGAAGGCGAACAATCTCCCGAATGTAGATCTCAGCTAACCTCTAAGAATAGGAGACTGCCATAGGAATGAAATGCGCTGACTTGGTCAGCCTATCAACAATGACCCATGCTGCGTCGAACTTCTTTCGAGTCTGCGGGTGTCTAGTAACGAAGTCCATAGTGATCCGCTCTCACTTCCACTCGTGAAGCTCAATCCTCTGAAATAAACCACCAGGCCTCTGATGCTCGTACTTAACATGCTGACAATTCAAACACCGAGCCACATATGCAACGATATCCTTCTTCATTCTACGCCACCAATAATGCTGCCGCAAATCCTGATACATCTTCGCGGCGCCCGGATGAATAGAGTACCGGGAGCTATGGGCCTCCTCTAAAATCAACTCTCAAAGTCCATCCACATTAGGCACACAAACTCGACCCTGCAATCTCAAGACTCCATCATCACCTAAGGTAACCTGCTTGGCACCTCCATGCTGCACCGTGTCTCTAAGGACACACAAATGGGGATCATCATACTGCCGATCACGGATACGCTCCATTAATGAAGAACGAGCGACCGTGCAAGATAACACACGACTGGGCTTAGAAACATCCAGTCTGACGAACTGATTGGCTAAAGCCTGAACATCCAAGCAAGCGGCCTCTCACCGACCGGAATATAAGCAAGACTGCCCATACTGGCTGACTTCCTACTCAAAGCATCGACCACCACATTGGCCTTTCCCGGATGATATAAAATGGTGATATCATAATCCTTTAACAACTCCAACCATCTCCTCTACCTCAGATTCAACTCCTTTTGCTTGAACAAATACTGAAGACTCTTATGATCCGTAAACATCGCATGCCACGCCATACAGATAATGCCTCCAAATCTTCAATGTGTGAACTATGGCTGCCAACTCCAAATCATGAACCGGATAGTTCTTCTCATGAATCTTCAACTGCCGCGAAGCATAGGCAATGACCTTGGCATCTTGCATCAACACTGCACCAAGCCCAATACGAGAAGCATCACAATAAACTGTATAAGGCCCTAAACCTGTGGGCAGAACCAACACCGGCGCCGCAGTCAGAGCTGTCTTGAGCTTCTGAAGGCTCGCCTCACACTCATCCGACCATCTGAACTGGGCACCCTTCTGGGTCAACCTGGTCATCGGGGCTGCAATAGATGAAAACCCCTCCACGAACCGACGATAGTAGCCTCCCAATCCCAAGAAACTCCGAATCTCTGTAGTTGATGCTGGTCTAGGCCAGTTTCTTGATTGCCTCGATCTTCTTCGGGTCAACCTGAATACCCTCTACTGACACAACATGACCCAGAAATGCAACTAAACTCTACCAGAACTCACACTTTGAGAACTTTGCATATAACCGACTATCCCTCAGAGTCTGAAGAACCACTCTAAGGTGCTGCTCATGCTCCCCCTGGCTCCGGGAATATATCAATATGTCATCAATGAAGACTATCACGAACGAATCCAAATAAGGCCTGAACACTCGGTTCATCAAATCCATAAAAGCTGCTGGGGCATTTGTCAACCTGAATGACATAACCAAGAACTCATAATGCCCGTACCGAGTGCGGAAAGCTATCTTAGGGACATCGGATGCCCTAATACTCAACTGATGGTAGCTAGATCGCAAGTCAATCTTTGAAAATACCTTGGCACCCTGAAGCTAGTCGAACAGATCATCAATCCTCGGCAGCGGATACTTATTCTTGATTGTAACCTTGTCCAATTGCCGGTAATCAATACACATTCTTATTGACCCATCCTTCTTTTTAACAAACAACACCGCCGCACCCCAAGGCGAAACACTAGGCCTAATGAAACCTTTCTCAAGAAAATCTTACAACTGTTCCTTTAACTCTTTTAACTCAGGCGGGGCCATACGATACGGCGGGATAGAAATGGGCTGAGTGCCCGGAGCCAAATTAGTACAAAAGTCAATATCCCTATCGGGTGGCATACCCGACAGGTCTGAAGGGAAAACATCAGGAAACTCACGAACAACGGGCACAGAATCAATAGAAGGAACCTCAGTGCTCGAATCACGAACATATGCTAAATAGTCCAAACACCCCTTCTCGACCATACGCCGAGCCTTCACATACGAGATAACACTGCGGGTAGAATGACCAGGAGTCCCTCTCCACTCTAAATGAGGCATACCCGGTAAAGCTAAGGTCACAGTCTTGGCATGACAGTCCAAGATAGCGTGGTAAGGTGATAACCAGTCCATCCCCAATATAATATCAAAGTCAACCATGTTTAAAAGCAACAAATCTACACGAGTCTCAAGACCCCCAATCACCACAATACAAGAACGATGGACTCGATCGACTACAATAGAATCACCCACCGGTATAGACACATAAACAGGAACACTCAATGAATCACTAGGCATGACCAGGTACGGTGCAAAATAAGATGACACATACGAGTATGTAGACCCTGGATCAAATAACACTGAAGCATTTCTGTCACAAACCATAACCATACCGGTAATAACTGCATCTGAAGCCTCAGCCTCGGGCCTGGCTGAAGAGCATAACATCGGGGCTCGGCCCCACCACCTTGAACCACATCTCTGGGTCGGCCTGCTGCTGGCTGGCCTCCACCTCTAGCGGCCTGAGCTCCACCTCTAGTACCTCTACCTCCACCTCTAGCACCTCTACCCCCACCTCTAGCTGGCTGGGCGGGCTGTGGAACACCTGGTGCCTGTATCATGGCACGAGAACCCTGATGCTGAGAGCTACTCGGTGCTCGAGGGCAAAACCTGGCAATGTGACCCAGTCACCATAAGTGTAACAAGCCCTCGGCTGCTGAGACTGCTGTCCCTGGCGACCTGAATGACCACCCCGAAAACTCTGAAGCGGCGATGCACTGATAAGAGAAGGTGGTACACTGTAGGATTGCTGATCGGAATACTGCTTCTGGGGACCACGGCTACGTGAAGCTCCGTGAGAAACCTGAAGTGCTGACTGAAAAGGCCTAGGAGGATGGCCTCTACCATATGAATCTCTACCTCCAGATGATGTACCATTGAATCGGCCTGAATGACGGGGCCTCTTGTCTGCCCCATGACCATCCCCCTGTGATAGTACCATCTCAACTCTCCGGGCCACATTGGCCGCCTCCTGGAAGGATATCTCACTCCCAGCCTCTCTAGCCATTTGGAGACGAATCGGCTGAATGAGTCCATCAATAAACCGTCTCACTCTCTCCCTCTCAGTGGGAAGTATAATAAGGGCATGGCGAGCCAAATCTATGAATCCGGTCTCGTACTGGGTGACAGTCATGGATCCCTGCTGAAGGCGCTCGAACTACCTCCGATAGGCCTCTCGCTGTGTAATAGGGAGAAACTTCTCCAGAAATAGCTGTGTGAACTGCTCCCAAGTCAAGGCTGGCGATCCTGCTGGTCTAGCTAAGCAATAATCTCTCCACCAAGTCTTGGCGAATCCAGACAAGCGAAATGTAGCAAAATCAACCCCATTGGTCTCAACAATCCCCATGTTCCGAAGAACCTCGTGACAATTGTCCAGATAATCCTGGGGATCCTCAGTAGATGCACCGCTGAAGGTAGTAGTGAAGAGCTTGGTAAACCTGTCCAATCTCCACAAAGCATCGGCAGACATGGCTGCACCATCGCCGGTCTGAGCTACCACACCCGGCTGAACCGCTCCAACTGGCTGAGCTGCTGGAGTCTAAAACTGGGGAGCTACCTGCTCCGGATTGCGAGTAGCAGGAGTCTGGGCTCCTCCTCTAGCCTGAGAGATGACTGGTGCTACAGGAAGTAAACCCGCCCTGGTGACACTCTCCATGAGGCCCACTAGATGGACCAGAGCATCCTGAAGAACTGGGGTGGCAATAAACCCCTCTAGGACCTGAGCTGGGCCCACCGGAACTGTTGGAGCCGGAACCTCATCATCAAAGTCAACCTGAGGCTCCGCCGCTGGTGCTGCTGCTCGGGGCTGAACTCTGCCCTACCTTGGCCTCTAGCACGGCCTCGGCCTCGCCCTCTACCCCTCGTGGGAGCTGCTGCTGGGGGCTCGGGCTGCTGATCGGTAGATGAGGAAGCGCGTGTTCTCGCCATCTGCGAAAGAACTGAGTAGAAATTCAATTAGCATTGAGAAACCAAACCGCACGACAAGAAAGAACAAATGTGAGATTTTTCCTAACTCTGTAGCCTCTGGGGATAAATACAGACGTCTCCGTACCGATCCCTCAGACTCTATTAAGCTTGTCTGTGAACTGTGAGACCCATGTAACCTAGAGCTCTAATACCAACTTGTCACGACCCGGATTTCCCTCCCTCGGGAGTCGTGATGGTGCTTACTATTGGGAGCTAGGCATGCCAAAACTTAACTACTTACTTCATTAACAAATTACTTCATTTTAACAAATATAAGCGATAACATGAAATCAACAGAACTTTAAATAATTAAGCGGAAGGTAACAATAAAATATCTGGAATCAACGTATATTACCACTTCTAAAACCTAAAATACCCAAAATCTGGTGTCACAGTGTCACAGACTATCTAAGAGTACTACATACAAGGTCTGAAGAATAACAGTACACTATTTCTGAATAAAAGAGAAGGAAACAGGAAATAGAGATAGAGGGAGACGCCAGGGCCTGCGGACGCCTGCAGGTCTACCTTGGGTCTTCGGGTGGACAGAAGGAAGCCCTCCAACTACTGTCCGTAAGCTGCTCCGGGATTTGCACACAGTGCAGAGTGTAGTATCAGCACAACCGACCCCATGTGCTGGTAAGTGCCTAGCCTAACCTCGGCGAAGTAGTGACGAGGCTAGGACCAGACTACCAATAAACCTGTGCAGTTTGTATATATACAGTGGAAAAAGAAATACAAAAATAACCAGTCAATGTGGGAAGGGGAAACATGCTGTGGGGGAGATAACAGTTCTGAATAGAAAGGCATCAAGTAAAGAAAGGAACAACATAACTCGAATATCAACAGTTTGCACGACATCACCCTTCGTGCCTTACTCTCGTTCTCACCAAAATAATTAATTATCAAAGATGCGGCATCACCCTTCGTGCTTTTACCCTCTTTCCTCACCGTATAATCAATACAATCGGCACGGAATGGTACATCGTGCGGCACGGCATCACCCTTCGTGCTTTACACTCTTTCCTCACAATATCAACAATGCACGACATCACCCTTCGTGCTTTAACACTCTTCCTCACCCAAACAACAATCACAAACAAGGGCAAGGGAATAAACAAGACCATATAGAAATCCAGGCAAGGGAACAACAATTAAATAATTAAATCCCGGCAAGGGAACAACAATAAAATAATTAAATCCCGGCAAGGGAACATTTCAATAATTCTTTCTCTATCTTTCACTTCTACTTCATAACTCACTTTACCACTTGAGCCAATGCTCCAAAGGGTTCAATCATCTTATATACTTTCACAATTCATAATATAACTCGAGCCAATACTCCAAGATGTTCAATGGTCACCATTTCTTCCACAAACTTTTTACAACAACTAGAAATCATCACCAAGGCATGAAGAATATAACGAAATCAAGATATTCACAATATAAAGACCCACGGTCATGCTAGACACCGACGTATAGATACTCGTCACCATGCCTATACGTTGTACACAACGAATACCACATAGCAAATATGACTCAACTCCTAATCCCTCAAGCTAAGGTTAGACCAAACACTTACCTTGAACTTCCACGGCCAACTCAAGCCTCAATCACCGCTTTTCCTTTCAAATTCGGCTCCAACCCAATCGAATCTATACATAATCGACTTAATAACATCAATAAATGCTAAACAATCCAATTCCAATGCTTAATTATAGCTTTCTAATCATTCTTCCCAAAAATCCAAAAATCGACCCCGAGCCCGCTTGGTCAAAACACGAGGTTCGGACCAAAATCAAATCACCCATTCACCCACGAGCCCAAATATATAATTATTTCCAGAATTCGACCCAAAACGAGGTCTAAATCACAATTAATCAAAAAGCCCTAGTTCTACCCAAATCCCTAATTTTCTACCCTTATTCACATGATTTAGGCCTAGAAATCTAGTGGATGTTAACGGAAAATGAAGAAAATGAGTTAAAGATTACTTACCCAAGAGATTATGGTGAAGAATTACTTCAAAAATCGCCTAAGAGCTTTGGAGGAGAAGGGGTTTGTGAAATTTTTATAAAATCCCGTAATGGGTTCTGTTTTTGGCTTTTAAAAATCACTGGGCGAAAATGCCCTTCGCGATCCCGACAGACCCTTCGCGTTCGCGATGGGTCAGGCTCGTTAAGCCTTCGCCTTCGCGGACAACGGCTCGCCTTCGCGGAGTAGGAACTCCTCGAGCCTCGCGTTCGCGTGCTAAGGACCCATTCGCGATGAACAATTTGGTGACCCCTCCCCAGAACCTTACGCGTTCGCGAGTGGAAGGACGCGTTCGCGAAGGGTCTCCCCCCCCACATCTTCGCGTTCGCGTCTCAACCTTCGCGTTCACGAAGAAGAAATTGGGCATTTGGGATCTTTGCCTTATGCGTTCGCGATAGGGGCCACGCGAACGCGAAGAGTAAAATCCCTGGGCACTGAACAACAAAAACCTGCAACTTTTCTTAAGTCAAAAACCTCCCGAAACACATCCGAAACACACCCGAGCCCTCGGGGCTCCTAACCAAACACAGGTACTAACTCAACAATATCACACGAGCTTATCCGCGCGATCAAATCGCCAAAATAACCTCAATAACAACGAATTAAACCTCAAAATCAAAGGATTTTTCCCAAACTTCATAAAACATCAACTCTAGCATTTTAGGTCCAAATCACGTCAAATGATATCCGTTTTTCATCAAATTTCGCAGAAACATCTTAAATCATTTATAAGACCTGTACCGGGCGCCGGAACCAAAAATACGGGCCGGCCCCATACTAACATGTTCTAATCAAATTTCATTTCGAATTTCCTTAAACAATTTCAGAAAATAATTTCCTTTAAAAAAAATTCATTTCTCGGGCTCGGGACCTTGGATTTTGATTCCGGGCATACGCCCAAGTCCCATATTTTCCTACGGACTCTCCGGGACTGTCAAATCACGGGTCCAGGTCCGTTTACCCAAAACGTTGACCGAAGTTAAATTAGCTCCTTTTATAACCAAATTTTATAATTTTTCATAGATTTTCATATTTAAGCTTTCCGGCTACGCGCCCGGACTGTGCACGCAATTCGAGGTGACTCTAAATGAGGTTTTCAAGGCCTCGAAAACATAGAATTTAATTTAAAGCAAGTGATGACCGTTTGGGTCATCACAAAAACCGTCTTAAGAAATGGTGGAAATGAGCGAAATTCGCGAAGGGTTCAATTTATAGGTTCTGCGACGCTGCACCTGCGGTCTCGCAGGTGCGCTCCAGTTCTCGCATCTGCGCTTCCAGCCCAAGCCTCTCCTGCCCGTATCTGCGAGCCTCTTTCCGCTTCTGCGGACTTCGCACCTGCGGTTCCCACTCTGCAGGTGCACTTAACACAGAACCATCAGCTTCAGCTGCATCTTCCTAGTTCCAAACTCTCCGTTAATCATCTGAAATCACACCCGAGGCCTCGGCACCTCAACCAATAATACCATCAAGTCACATATCAACATACGAACTTAGTCGAACCTTCGGAGCACTCAAAATAATATCAAAACACCAAATTACCTTCGGATTCAAGCCTAAGAACTTCTAAACTTTCAAATTCCGCAAACGATTCCGAAGCCTACCAAACCTCGTCCGATTGACCTGAAATTTTGCACACACGTCACAAATGACACCACGAACCTACTCCAACTTCTGAAATTCCATCCCGACCCCAATATCGAAATTCCCACTGCCGGCCAAAATCGCCTAAATTCCAACTTCCGCCAATTCATGCCTAATTCTACCACGGACCTCCAAATCACATTCCGGATGCGCTCCTAAGTTCAAATTCACCCAACGGAGCTAATGGAACGGTCATCCAATCCGCGGTTAAATACTAAAAAGTCTAAAATTGGTCAAACATTTCAAATTTAAAGCTTCTAGCTGATACCATTCTCCCAGATCAATTTCGGATAACCTGGAAATCAAAATCGACGATTCACATAAGTCATAATACATCATACGGAGCTACTCATGCCCTCAAACAACCGAGCGAAGTGCAATTGCTCAAAACGAACAATCGGGTCGTCACAACAACACAATTCAATAATTAAGTCAAAAACTTTACATAAAATAGACAAACCCCATTCAAGAGAAATAAGAGAAGTAGAAACACCTATTCGTCCAGTGAAATCTTGGTGTTTACATAGCTCTAAAATGGGACCGTCAGTAGGTCGATTTTAGTTTTGGTATCTGGGTCAAGGTTCTGCGTCAACTCACAAACACTATTTCTGTATTTGAACTTCAAGTGCAATACTAAGATGCTGATCTGACGATGTATTATGATGAAATACTAGTTTTCATTAACATATTATAACATCTGCGAAATTCTTCTTAAGTAAAGTTCATGTTTAAATACAACTTCAATTGTCATAAACTTTTTCTCGATTTCAACTTTAGAATTCTTTTTAACTTCTACTATCCAAACATTTACGAAACACCGTAGAACATCTCCAACCTTCTTTTGTTAAATTTCTTATTTAAGAATACCAATTGAGAGATTTTATTGTTTATCCGTAAAATAATACGATTAAATTTATAACGTTGTTTATATACACGTGAATTAATTTAATCAAAAAATATGAAGTAAAAAAGAACAAAAATGAATAAATTAAATAATCTTGAAGAAAGCACAATCCTGATTGTGTAGTGAGCTTTTTCGGAAGAAAGAAAGAACACGAACAAAACATAGATCAGAAAGAATATTACAATAAGAGCAAGTTTAGCATTCTTTACGTACATATGTTTCATATTTACAATGAGTTCAAATTCCTATGTTTATAACTAAAATTAGAGAGAGAAAACACAAATCAAGCTCTTATTTAATATGAGTAAAGACCCCTCTTGATGGCTGCGTAACAATTGAGTATAAATGCAAAGATTCTTTGTAATGGTCACTCCTTGAATGCTTCCTTCTCCAACCGATATCTTCTTTTCTGTCACGACCCTAAATCCAACCCGGTCGTGATGGCGCCTCTCGTGAAGACAAGGCCAGCCGACACACTTTCAATTCACTTTAATCAGTTGAAATAATAAACTCGAAGTCTTTAATCAGAAATAAAATCCCAAAATAAGCATTTAATAATATAATGTGCAGAAAATAAAAACCAACACAGCCCGACATCGGGGTGTCACCACACCAGTCATGAGCATCTAAAACAATACTAACAGTCTGAAGTCTAATACAATACTACATAACTGAATAAAAAAGAGCTAAGATAGAGGGAGAATGCACTGGGCTGCGAATCGCCAAGCAGCTACCTAGTAAATCTCCGAAGACCTGCTGGAACTATCAACCCTCAGGAGCAGGACCTGTAGCGCCCGAATCTGCACACAGGGGCGCATGGAGTAAAGTGAGTACTCCAACTCAGTGAGTAATAAAAATAAATGAAGACTGAGTAATATAAAACCACGTGAGGTACAACATTAAGCTATAAGAGGCCTAACAAAATAAGTGAATATATATAAGCAGTGAAAATCTCATAACACCTTTTAACAGTCAAACAATATTTATATATATGAAAATGCAACAAGAAAAGGTAAACACATAATAAATGGCCCTGGGGCACAGTAACAACAAAATCAGCCTCTCGGGCAATATCACAGAACAATACCAGCCCCTCGAGCTATATCTCATATCACAATGGGTACCCGCGCTCACTAGGGGTGTACAGACTCCGGGAGGGGTCCCTTACGGGCCAAGCGCAATATCAAGCCATCTCGTGGCATCATAAACAGGCTCTCGGCCTCATATCAATCTCAAGCCACCTTGTGGCGTACAATCTCAGGCCCTCGGCCTCATTATCATAATCAGTATATCACTGCTGCGGCGTGCAAACTGACCAAAAAGTATCCTCACAATACAAGCCCTCGGCCTTACTCAGTCAGAATCTCATAAGCCCCTCGGCCACAACAAAATATGAAGCTCAGCTCAAATACCTTTGAAAATATCATTTAATGTGTTTAAAACAGAATAACATAGCTGAGTTTTTAAAATAGTTAAATATAGTATGACTGAGCACCAATATGAAATCAAACAGTGAGAAAAATATCATTTAAACTCCCCTAAGGGTTTAAACAGTTGGCACGAAGCCCACATATGGCATTTAGCCCCAAAATATAATAATATTAAATAATTAACTGTCAAATACGCAGTAAAATAGTCATACGGGATGGACTAAGTCATAATCCCCAACGGTGCACGACTCCACGCTCGTCATCTAGCGTTTGTCTCACCTCAACATAGCCGAACGCTGTGAATTTCCAGGGTTTCATACCCTCAGGACAGCATTTAAAATCATTACTCACCTCGAACTAGCCCGAAAAGCTACTCTGCAACACGCTTGCCTCTCGAATCAACTTCCGAGTGCTCCAAATCTACCAAGTTCAGATTTTTATCATCAAATTATGCTAAACGAATGAATTCCAATTGAAGGATATCGATTTTAAGCACAAAACCCGAAATCAGTCAAAACACGTCCCCCGGGACCGCGTCCCGGAACTAGACAAACTTTATACCAAAATGTTCTCCATCATCTCACGAGTCCGTACATGTAACGACCCGACTGGTCTTTTGAGAATTTGCGCCCAGCTCGGCAGTTTGAGGTCTCGAGTAGCTTCATATTATGTGAATCGACTTGCGTGCGCAGTCCGAGCGTGAAACCGGAAAGCTTTTATGTGAAAATATGAAAAAAATAGTAATTTTTAGAGTTAAAATTTATTTTTCAGTTGACTTTGGTCAATATTTTTGGTAAACGGATCCGGATCTGTGTTTCGACGATCCCGGGAGGTCCGCGATAAAATATGGGTCTTGGTCGTATGCCCGGAATTGAATTCTGAGGTCCCTAGCCTTAGAAAACAATTTTTAAAGAAAATTGTTGTGCTGGTTATTAAAGGAAATAAAGAAATGAAGTAATGTTTGAACTCGTTGCTATTGGGCCCGTATTTTGGTTCCGGATCCTGGTACAAGTTTGTTATGATATTTAAGTCCTATCTGTGAAATTTGGTGTGAATCGGAATTGATTTGACGTGATTTGGACGTCCGATTGAAAAGTTAGAAAATCATGAGTTTTGAGGTTAAATTCATAGTTTTTGATGATTTTATCGCACGAGTAAGTCCTTATGATATTTTAAGACTTGTGTGCATGTTTGGTTTTGAGCCCCGAGAGCTTGGTGAGTTTCGGATAGGTTTAGGCTATGTTGCGTTTGTTTTTGGATGCTTCATCGTCGTTTCTTCAAGCAAAAATGATACTATATTGAGCAAATAAGATCCAAATTCAGTTTTGTTTGAACCATTAGATCCGTATCGAAATTACGGAGCCATAGGAAAAAGAATCATCGAATTTGGACATCGTATGAGGAAGTTATGCTCATTTTTGTGTCAGAAAAAATTGCTGGTTCTGGTGTGGTCGCAAATGCGGACTTTTTATCGCATTTGCGATGCCCAGTTCGCAAATGTGAGATTTTTGTCGCAAATGAGACTTTTGCCAGCCCTGTGTTGTTCGTAATTGCGAGGGGTTCGCAAATGCGAACCCTGGGTCGCAAATGCGACATCTGAGACCTGTTAAGCGAGGTTTTTGACGAGATTTTCACCCATTTTTCAAATTTCTCAAGCCCTAAACCTCCATGGACGATTTTACAAGGACCCAAACTTCTCCAAATCATTGGGTAAGTGTCTCTAATCAATTTTCAAGTATATTTCGTGATTATATCTTAGATTTAACATCAAATTCATGAGAATCTAAAGGAAAATTTGGGGAAAATTATGAAATCTTTCAAAAATATAAAATGATGATTTGAATGACCAAATGGTATCGGAAATAGATAATTTTTGTATGGGTGAACTCGTAGCGGAATGGGTGTTCGATTTTTATAATATTTGTCGGGTTCCGAGGTGCGGGCCCGGGGAGTTGACTTTTGTTGACTTTTTGCAAATTGTATAAGAATCATAGTTTTGTCAATTGAAATTATTTTCTCTTGCATTGTTTGATGTATTCAAGTCGTTTTTGGTTATATTGAGCCGAGCGTTGATGAATTGGTAAAGGAAAAGCTAAATTGAGTATTGAATTGGTCGGTATCTTGCCTAACCTTGTGTGGGGGACTTCCCCTTAGGATTTGAGTCTTCTATGCTAATTGTAGTCCGTGCATGCAAGGTGACAAGTGTGTGCTCGGACTTATCTGTGGAAAATATGCTTTAGGGTTCTTAGGTCCTTACGTTTAATATGTGAAAAGTATTCCGTTATGATTGAGTGTAATAATTGCTTAAATTGTCTCTATATGCTCCAAATGATGTTAGCTTTCCTCTAATTCTTACGTGTTGCTTTGACCCTTAATTTCCTTAATTAAAGTGATTGCCTTCCTTACTACTTTGATACTTCTTGATTGTGAGTTCCTCTATGACTTCGTGCAAATAGATTACATGTCCAATTGTTGTGGTTACCGGTGTAGTTATCACTTGCTTATTATGTCTTGTTGTTTAGTTGAGGTTTCATTGTGAAGAAATTGTTGGTACAAGTTTGGTTATAGTTGATTCCCTTGCCGGGACATATTTCATTCTTACTGTTGGTTCCCTTGCCGGGATGTGTTTATTCTTGTTGTTGACTCCCTTGCCGGGATATTGTTGTTTCCTTATTATTCCCTTGCCGGGATTCTTTGTGATTGGTGTTGACTTGTATATATAGGATCGGGTTGCACGCCGCAACAATATTATATGATTTGGATCGGGTTGCACGCCGCAACAATATATATGGGATCGGGTTGCACGCCGCAACAATATTATATGATTTGGATCGGGTTGCACGCCGCAACAATATTATATGATTTGGATCGGGTTGCACGCCGCAACAATATTATATGATTTGGATCGGGTTGCACGCCGCAACAATATTATATGATTTGGATCGGGTTGCACGCCGCAACAGTACTATATGATTGGGATCGGGTTGCACGCCGCAACAAGGAAGAATAAAAGTGAATGTTGATTCTTATGGTGAGAACGAGAGTAAAAGCACGAAGGGTGATGCCGTGCACTTTCTGTTGCTGTATTGATTTGTTGTTATCAATTCAAGTGTTTTAACTGTTTAATTTCCTTTATTGCTGTGATCCTTTTTGTTGGAACCTACAGTGCTTTCAATACATATATATATATATATATATATATATATATATATATACACACACACACACACACACATTCCAATACTTCAAACTTCAAAAATTGTTACATCTTTAATTCAATTAGTTTCTCAATTATACCCCCTTAAACCGTCTGAGGTCGTATTTTACTTAAAAAGGAATTTCTACTAAATTTTATGTTATTAACTCCCATGTTAAAGGTAATAATCCAATCGATATTGTATTTTAATTGAAAGGGGTACTTTCTTTACTTAAACGATTTCAAAAGAAACAACCTCATCTTTTCTCGCTGACTTTCCTAATTAGTTTAGAAATTGTAATTTACTTATACTAGGTAAATGAGACTTCTTGAACATCTTGAGTGCATTTGTACGGACATTATGTATAGTATAGCATGTGGATTTTGTTTTTAAAAGTGAGATATAAAATATGGGGGCACAAGGTGCCATGTGTGCTGAAGGTTCGGAAGTTGGAATTATGATATGAGAAACCGAGGATTGAGATGGTCGGGATTGTGTATTAGACATGATGTGATTGATTGAGTTGGTATTGCCTTCTTTATTTGAATACATTCTTACTTGTCTCTATTCCTGTTATGTCAGTGTTGATTTACTTAGTTATCTGACTTACTTGGTTATCTGATTTACTTGGTTATCTGATTTACTTGGGTATCGTTCGTTACTACCCGTGTTCTTCCTTTATTGTTCCTACTGTTTGTATTTTGATTTCTCTCCGCCGTTGATATTATCTCGTTATCTTTATCTCGATATTTTACTATCATATCTTGTTCATTTCATTTGACCAATAGGTGTCTTGACTGTTCCTCGTCATTACCCTACCGAGGTTAGTCTTGATACTTACTGGGCACCGCTGTGGTGTGCTCATACTACACTTCTATTCATTTTTGTGTACAGATCCAGGTATTGATCGATAGTAGTTGTGCGGGTCGTTGCGGTGGAGACTTACGGTAACCTGTTGCTACGTTCGCAGGCCTTGGAGTCACCATCGTTTGTATTTACGTTCCATTATATTGATTCCTTCTCGTTCTGGAACAGTGTTGTATTTATTTTGTATAACTACTCTTAGAAAGGCTTATGACTTGTACCACCGGTTTTGGAAATTGTGATTTATTGATAGTTATTTAATTTGAAGTCAGTAAATGTTAACGTTATCTTAGTTAATGTTAGGCTTACCTAGTTTAGAGCTAGGTGCCATCACAACTCCTTCGGAGGGATTTTTGGGTCGTGACAGTACATATAAAGAACTCGAAAATCGGAGTTCGTTTGACCCCTCAAATCATCCCTAGAAGGTCTCATAATCTCAAGCCCTAACTCCACCTTAGTCTACTGATTTTCATGAATTTAACACTGATATTTTGTTCCTTAATCACAAATAATCGAGTTTTAGGGTCCAAAATCCTTACCTTAACGAAGAACAATGAATTCCTCTCTTCAAAATCGCCCAAAGCTCCAAAATTTTGTGTTAAAAGTGAGAAACCCTCTGAAAATCGCGAAGGAGGAATTAATATAATCTGACCCAGGCATTTCCGCATCTGCGGTCCAGAAATCGCATCTGCGAGACCGCTTCTGCGGTCCCTATGACCGCACCTGCGGTTTTCACTTAAGTCGCCCCTTCCGCATCTGCGATGGACTTTCCGCTCGTGCCCCTTCGCAGATGCGGCCAAAAAACCACTTTTGCGGTTTCTGCCTTCCCAGCAAATTTCGCTTTTGCGACCTATCTACCGCATCTACGGCGCCACACCTGCGGTCCCCTATCAGCAGGTGCGGAAATACCAGAAGCAGCAAAAAAATACAGTAGCTGCACTAATTCTTCAAACTCCCCGTCAACCATCCGAAATCACCCCGAGGCCCCCAGGACCTGAGCCAAAAGCACAAACATATTCCATGACCTTATTCAAACTTGTACCAATCTTCAAAACACCTCAAACAACATCAAAATCACCAAAACTCATCGAATTCAAGCCTAAGGTTCTAATTCTTCCGCATTCCGCTTTTGATCAAAAACCCAACCAAACCACGTCCAAATGACCTGAAATTTTGCACACACATCCCAAATGGCATAACTAAGCTACTGTAACTTCCGGAATTCCATTTCGACCCATATATCAAAATCTCACCTATCAACCAGAAAACGCCAAAAACTCCATTTCGCCAATTCAAGCCTAAATCTACTCCGGACCTCCAAAACACATTTTGATCACGCTCCTAAGTCCCAAATCATCTCCGGAAGCTATCCGAACCATCGAAACTCACATTCGAGCCCTCTAACACATAAGTTAACATCCGGTTGACTTTTCCAACTTAAGCCTTCTTAAAAGAGACTAAGTGTCTCAAACCTTCTCAAAACCTTTCCGAATCCGAGCCAACCAACCCGATCACATACAAAACCGATAACTAAAGCAATTAGAAGCAGAAATAGGGGAAACAGAGCGGTAACTCATAAGACGACCGGCCGGGTCGTCACATCCTCCCCCTCTTAAAAAACTGTTCGTCCTCGAACGAGTCAAGAAACGTACCTGAAGCCTCGAATAGGTGAGGATATCTGCTCCGCATCTCCTGCTCGGTCTCCTAGGTAGCTTCCTCCACGGGCCGACCTCTCCACTGCACCTTCACTGAAGCTATATCTTTTGATCTCAACTTTCGAACCCGACGCTCCAAAATAGCCGCTGGCTCCACATCATAAGTCAGATCACCCTCCAACTGAACCGTGCTGAAATCCAGAACATGAGACGGGTCCCCAACATACTTTCGGAGCATAGAAACATGGAATACTGGGTGCAAACCTGATAGGCTGGGTGGCAAAGCAAGCTCATAAGCCACCTCCCCAATCCTCCGAAGTACCTCGAAAGGCCCAATGAACCGTGGACTCAACTTACCCTTCTTTCCAAACTTCATAACACCCTTCATGGGTGAAACCTTCAACAGAACCTTCTCACCAACCATATAGGACACATCACGAACCTTCCTGTCAACATAGCTCTTTTGTCTCGACTGCGCTGTACGAAGTCTCTCCTGAATCACCTTCACCTTGTCTAAAGCATCCTGCACCAAGTCTGTACCCAATAGCCTGGCCTCGCCCGGCTCAAAACAACCCACTGGAGATCTACACCGTCTCCCATATAAAGCCTCATATGGAGCCATCTGAATACTTGACTGGTAACTGTTATTATAAGCAAACTCCGCGAGCGGTAGAAACTTATCCCATGACCCTCCGAAATCAATAACACAAGTGCGTAACATATCCTCCAATATCTGAATACTGCGCTCGGACTACCTGTCCGTCTGAGGGTGAAAAGCTGTGCTCAACACAACCTGAGTACCCAACTCTCGCTGTACAGACTTCCAAAACTGTGAAGTAAACTGAGTGCCCCGATTTGAAATGATGGAAACTGGGACACCATGCAACCGAACAATCTCCCGGATATATATCTCTGCTAACCGTTCTGAAGAATAAGTAGTACAGATATGAATGAAGTGCGCGGACTTGGTCAACCGATCCACAATCACCCAAATAGCGTCGAACTTCTTCAAAGTCCGTGGGAGCCCAACTACAAAGTCCATAGTGATCCGCTCCCATTTTCACTCTGGAATATCCATCCACTGAAGCAAGCCACCCGGTCTCTGATGCTCAGATTTCACCGGCTGACAATTGAGATACCGAGCTACAAATCCCACAATATCTTTCTTCATTCTTCTCCACCAATAATGCTGTCTCAGATCCTGATACATCTTCACGGCTCCTGGATGAATAGAATACTGCGAGCTATGGGCCTCCTCCAGAATCAACTCCCGAAGCCCACCTACATTGGGCACACATATCCAGCCCTACATCCTCAACACCCCATCATCACCGATAGTCACATCTCTGGCATCATCATGCTGAACTCTGTCCTTAAGGACAAGCAAGTGTGGATCATCATACTGGCGCTCTCTGATGCGCTCATATAGGGAAGACCGAGAAATCACACTAGCCAATACCCTACTGGGCTCCGAAATATCCAACCTCACGAACCGATTGGCCAAAGCCTGAACATCAACCGCAAGAGGTCTCTCCCCAAATGGAATATACGCTGAACTCCCCATACTCATCGCCTTTCGGCTCAAAGCGTCGGCCACTACATTGGCCTTCCCCGGGTGATATAAAATAGTAATGTCATAGTCCTTAAGTAACTCCAACCATCTCCGTTGCCTCAAATTGAGATCTTTATACTTGAACAAGTGTTGGAGGATACGATGATCAGTATACACCTCACAAGTCACACCATACAGATAATGCCTCCAGATCTTCAACGCGTGAACAATGGCAGTCAACTCCAAATTGTGAACATGGTAATTCTTCTCATGAGGCTTCAACCGACGAGAAGCATAAGCAATAACTCTACCCTCCTGCATCAGAACACACCTGATACCAACTCTTGAAGCATCACAATACACGGTATAAGAACCTGAAGCTGATGGCAATACTAACACTGGAGCTGTGGTCAAGGCAGTCTTGAGCTTCTGAAAGCTCACCTCACACTCATCAGACCACTGAAATGAAACACCCTTCTGAGTCAACTTGGTCAAGGGCGTTGCAATGGACGAGAATCCCTGAACAAACCAGCGATAATAACCCGCCAAACCAAGAATACTGCGAATCTCTGTAGCTCAGGACGGTCTGAGCCAACTCTCAACTGCCTCTATCTTTTTCGGGTCAACCTAAATACCCTCGCTGGACACCACATGTCCCAAGAAAGCCACTGAACTAAGCCAGAACTAACATTTGGAGAAATTTGCATAAAGCTTCTCCTCTCTCAATCTCTGCAACACCACTCTCAAATGCTCCCCGTGCTCCTCCTAACTATGCGAATACACCAGAATATCATCAATGAAGACTATGACAAACGAGTCGAGATACGGCCGGAACACACTGTTCATCAAATGCATGAACGCTGCTGGGGCATTGGTTAGCTCGAAAGACATCACCAAGAACTCATAATGACCATATCTGGTCCTGAAAGCTGTCTTAAGAATGTCTGAGTCCCCGATCTTCAACTGGTGATAACCTGAGCGGAGATCAATCTTAGAGAATACTCTCGCTCCCTGAAGCTGGTCGAACAAATCATCGATATGAGGCAAAGGATACTTATTCTTGATTGTCACTTTGTTCAGCTGCCTATAATCAATGCACATTCTCATCGTGCCATCCTTTTTCTTCACAAAGAGAATCGGCACACCCCACGGTGACACACTAGGACGAATGAACCCCTTATCCAAGAGTTTTTGAAGCTGCTCCTTTAACTCCTTCAGCTCCGCTGGTGCCATACGATATGGTGGAACAGAAATGGGCTGAGTGCCCGGTACCAGGTCAATACCAAAATCTATATCCCTGTCCGGTAGCATACCCGGCAGGTCTGCAAGAAATACGTCGGGAAAATCCCTCACAACAGGAACATAATCAATATTGGGAGTCTCTGCACCAACACCCCTTACAAAGGCTAGATATGAAAGATAACCTTTCCCAACCATACGCTGGGCCTTTAAGAAAGAAATCACTCTGCTGGGAACATAATCGGTCGAACCTCGCCACTCAATCTGTGGCACACCAGGCATAGCCAAAGTCAATGTCTTGGCATGACAGTCCAGAATAGCCCAGCACGGAGATAACCAGTCGATGCCCAAAATAATATCGAAGTCCACCATACATAACAATAACAGATCCACTCGGGTCTCCAGACCCCCAATAGTCTCAACACACGACCAGTACACACGGTCTACCACAACTGTATCGCCCACCGGTGTAGAAACTTAAACAGAAGAAACAAGGGACTCGCAGGGCATATCCAGATAATGGACAAAATAAGACGACACATAAGAGAAAGTAGATCCAGGGTCAAATAACACAGAAGCATCCCTGCGGCAGACTGAGATAATACTTGTAATTACCGCATCTGAAGCAATCGCATCGGGCCTAGCTGGAAGTGCATAGAAGCGAGCCTGGCCACCTCCGGATCGACCTCCCCTCTGGGGTGACCCCTAGATGACTGTACCCCACCCTAGCTGGCTCAGTGGGTGGTGAAGTGGCTGGGGCTGAGGCTGATGACTGACCCATCTGCTGAGAACGACGAGGGCACTGCCTCCACAAGTGGCCCATCTCTCCACACTCATAGCAACTCCCGGGTGCTGGAGACGGGGACTAATGGGAACCCCTAGCACCGGTATGACTAGCAGACGCCCCTGGCGTAGAAGAATCCTGAACCGATGGAGCACAGGACGAACCCTGGGCTGGAAGTGCACTAAGTGAAGAATGGCCCTACTGAGAACCTTGAGAACTATGGCCTGATGATGCCCCACGATAACCTGGGCGAGCTGACTGACTATGTCGGAACTGTCGGCCTCTTCCGTGCTGAAACTGGCCCCTAGAAAAAGCACCCCCAATACTACCATGTCCTTGAGGCCTCTTAGCCTCCCTCTCCTCACGCTCCTGGCGATGAACTGACTCAATCTCTCGGCAATATCCACAACGTCCTCGAATGTATCACCTGACACCCTCTCCCTAGTCATGAGAACCTGAAGCTGGTAAGTGAGGCCATCAACGAACCTCCTGATCCTCTCTCTTTCAGTAGCAACCAGCCAAATAGCATGTCGAGCCAACTCCGAGAACCATATCTCATACTGGGTAACTGTCATCTCCCCTTGTCGCAGCTGTCACACCTCCTTTTTTACACAGCTACCCCGAAGGATAATGTATAAGGGAGTTTCCATTTAAAGTGACATTATTCGAAATGAGATTATTTATTTATTTCAGAGTCGTCACTTCGGATAGGTTTGGCTTTTGGTGTCCCAAGTCACCGATTTATCTTGAATCCCAAATCGAGGAAAATTTCGACTTCCTGAATGGAGTCTGCGAGCCAGAAATTCTGAATAAGGAATTCTGTTAACCCGAGGGAAAGTGTTAGGCACCCCCAGATCCCGTGGTTATAGCATGGTTGCATATACTATTATAATTGGCTAAAAATCTGATTTCAATACATGTCATCCTATAGTGCAATTTTTAAAATTATTTACCGCTTTTAATTAATTTTAGGAAATTGAACGTCGTTTAAAATATATTTTCGGATCACGTCACATGAAATGCACCCGGATCCTCGACACATTTTATTCAACGTTTTGGGATTTGGATTTGGGTCACATGAAATGCACACCCGAGTTTAGGAAGGTAAAATTATTAAAGAACGCGCTTAAAGCGACTAACGTGTTATTAACTTTGCGGGAGGCCATGAAAATTCATTAAATGGCACGTCCCGAATTCTAAATATTTTAATATGTGTATTTAAAGAGGGCCACGCAATTTGTGTTTTTATTTGGCGTGGTGCACCTCATTTTTATTTTAAAAGCCAACCTAAAGGAACTATGATTTGCTATTAAGTATTGTCTCTAAAAGGGCCTTTATTAATTAATAAGTCAATCAATTACTATTAAAATATGCAAAGGGACTCGGGCTTCAAGATCAAGTCCGAATTCAAACAGAGAGATCTTCATTATTAAGGATCCCTTTAATTCAAATTCGCTACCTAACTTAAAAGCCCAAGTCTATAATTCAAATTTTTTTACAATTATCCAAATCCAAACTTTAAAAGTAAAATAAGACTTTCAGCAGTCATTCAGAATTTTGGGCCTCAAAATAAAACCCCATATAAAGGCAAACAAAATTTGGCTTTAAGCCCAAGTACGCACAGGCCTCCAACCCAATGGAACTTAACTGATGGGCTTGGTGATATTCCGTGTAGTGATCATGTAACTTGGCCAAGTTAGGCCCAAACTTACGGCCTGGGCAGTCCAGACATCACTTTGAATCAAATTGAAACTTGAATTACTATGCTAACTGATTTTAAAACCAATAGTGATGCAATCTATGGGCTAATACCGAGACTTAAATTCTGATTCATATAGAACATGAATTAAAATTGAAAGAAAACATGGAGAGAAGACGTTTTTAGATGAAATTTCACGTACTAATAGCATAGCAATATTTTATCACGTGAACTTCGTAGACTAGCAGAGAATCGATTTCACAAACAGGCCTGAAATGCATTATCTTATTAGCTTAACTGAAAGCAAACTCGCCTATAACTCGTATATCATGTGAGACTATTGAATTCTTAGGCTTAACTAAATAAATGACTTCGATACTCAAGTCACAGGATCAACAGGGGGGTTCTAGGTCGATAAACATGAAGAAATGTATAAACTAATACTGTAATTCAAACTAACATTTCCTTTTACATTCCAACGAACAAAATACTACAACTAAAATCAGCTACACTAAGCAAGCACCATTGAATATCCTACTCGTATTATTTCTGAAGTAAAAGGAAAAACAGTCCAGTTATTACAACCATCGGAAGTCCAGGTTCATTAAATTTCAAATACTACTACTATATAATCTAACATGTAAACTAATGTGCACACAAGTAAACTAAACATGAAATTGACATGAGTAATTTGTCATTTATTCAATAATTTGAATACACTTGTGGATTTAGTTCTTCACACATCATTTGAGGTTGAAGAATACCTGGAATTAAAGCAAAACAAAAGGTGAGGATCAGCCCAAACAAACAGCAGAACAGCAGGTGTAATTCAGCAGGGAATTATCAACAGTAGTGGAATCTCAACAACCAACCAGCAAATCAACAAACAAACCAGTAGACTGATACTTTCAAAATCAGAGAAGAAATACAACGAATCGGAACCAGCTTGGCCGAATCAAACCATTTTTGAATCTATGAATGTTTGGAAGATGAAAAACTGGGCAGATCTAATGTAATAGTATTTTTTGTAGAAGTTTTTTTGCTATTATTGGTTTTTTTCCAGAATTTCTAAGATCTAGACGAACTTTCTACTCTCAGATTTCAGTTTTTGATTTTGAATTTGAATTTCATATTTTTCAGCCTTTCCAACTTGTGTATATTTTTTAGATCTCTAAACTTCTATAAATTTGTGGGGATTTTTCAGATTCTAAAACCTGTTCAATAAGGCAAGGATTGTGCCTTTTATAGGCAAAACTAAGGACTCTTTCAGATTTTTTACTTTACCGTTTAGTCCCTCTTTTATTTCAGTTTTTTGCTCGAAAAGTTCTTAAGGTTTTGGCTTGTTTCTCAAGTTTTAACACTAAATTACTGAAATTCTAACTAAAACCCTCTTCTAGAAGATTCTAGGAGGTTCTAGTTTCAACTACAACATTATTCTCTATTTAGGAATGCCTATACTACCCTTGTCCTTACCCCTAAATTACATAGCCTAAATCAAACTAAACCCCAACCCTCTTACCTTGGTCAGGATTTGACTACAATTAAACAAAACAAAACTGGATTAATCAGCTATATCCAAACACCTCTGATTATACTAAAAGAAAACCTAAAATTGAACTAAGAGTATCAAAAATCCAAACTAACTATAGAATTAAACCTGCACAAAATTAATTCTAATATCAAGCAAGCCAAACTAATAACAATTGAAATCACATAAATGTAACCGGAAGATGGGAAATCAGAAACTAATGCTCAAACAAAAACTAACAACAAAATGGCAGCATAGGCAAAAATACTAACTAATCAAACTAAACTAATCAAACTAAGTAATCAAAACCAATAAAACCCTAAATCAATCCTAAAATAGAAAACATACTGAGACGAACAAAAACAAAACAAAAATCAGAAAGCTAATGCATAAAAAAGGAAAATCTACATATAAAAGAAAGAAAAAGAAATTCAAGAAAAACTCACTGATTTTGGTCTTCATTTGGGCAGACCTCGAATTTGATTTTCAGTTAATGTTATATGTCTATTTTGTCAAGAATAGACATATAACATTAATTAAAAATCACTCGAATACTTGAAACTCCCAAAACAGGTTGAAATTTTTGAACCCTAGATCTGAAATTCATGGGGTTTCACTTGGATTTAAAGGCTTTTGGTTCGAGATTCGGGATGAGGAGGTCAAGGAGGCTATAGGGTGTGATTTAGGTTGGATTTGGAAGAGTTAGGGTTTTTGGCCGAAATTTTAATTCAATATTCGAGGAGATTGGCGATGATTCAAAAGAAAGTAATGTTAGATTCGTAACGAGGAGGTTGAGATGGGGTAGTGGTGTAAATTTGGACGAGTTTGGAGCTTCGCCGCCGGCGAAGGCGATTTCCGGCCGGCGGCCTACGGCGGAACCGGTGGGGAATCAAGGGCGGCTAGGGTTTGTGTATTAGGGTAATGGGAGAGACGACCGGACGGGGGGTGGGGTGAGGTTTGGACATATATATATATATCAAACCCACCCCAGTTGAGAGCCGTAGGATTAAATAACCTAGACGGCTCAGATCTAATAGAGCCAAAACGGTGTCGTTTGGGGATCTAAATGGGTGGACCGGGTATTGTGTATTTGGGCTGGGGCGTGTTTGGTCTGATTTTGGGCGAGACTAGGCTTGGGATGATGTATATTTGGCCTAAAACTGGGTGTTTTATTAAGACCAAGCTTTTTCTTTTAATTCTTTTTCATTTGTTTTCTTTTCTTTTCTTCTTTTTGTTTTTTTATTTATTTTCTTCTTCTTTCATTTTTAAAATACAAAAATTAAAACTAACCAAAACCTGATTTAACCCTAAAATTAAACTAATTAATTTTCTAAAAATAAGCTAAATCCTAGCTTAAAAAGAAACTAAACAAAATGCAACAATGACTATTTGTCATTTCCTTCTATTTTGTGATATTAATTGACCAACAAAACAAAAATATAAAATCGAATTCCAAATGCAAATGTGCTATTTTTTGTATTTTTTATGAATTATGCCAATGCAACAAACAAAAATCATGCAATTAATTCCGTAAAATTCAAATAATAAAGAAAAATCCTAATTTTTAAGAAATTTATAGGAATAGTTCAAGCGAGGCAAAAATCACGTGCTCACAGCTGCCCCTCTTTGCTCGGAGACACGAAGGGTTTTCGGGCAAAGATAAATGAGCAATTATGAGAGATTTTTGCCTGCTTAGCATTCCATGAGAAGCATTTTTGAAAAACGTCTGACCGAACCCTGCTTCAGAGGTTGCCTACATATCCTTGGCTATAAAGGAATCAGGTCAGTGCAGTTCTGGAAGGGTTGGTAGCTGGGACTACCAGAAGCTGTGATTTCACTGCTGTTGCTGCTACTACTGCTTGCTGACCTCCTTATTACACCAAAAAGGAAAATCAAAGCTAAGCTAGTTATGCCTATCAACTATGAGTTACAAGATTCCTATCTATAATTTTCTTGAAGCTTGATCTTGAGTCTTAGCTGATTTTGCTGTGGACTCCGATCTGAATCTTGATGCTTGCGAGTTGTAGGTGTTGTTTTTTTTTCCAGCATTGGGTCATAGTGGAATCGGCAGGGCTTATACCTTTAATCAAATCTTGAGCGATCCACACCTTTGTTTGCTTCAACATTTGTGTTCATTTCTTTTTGTTCTTTTCTTCTTTTCTTTATACTGGATTGAGACTCATTCTTTTTGTCGTCTCGAACCCTGTGCCTCGAGGTCAGACCTACTTAAGACACCAAAATAAACAAACGAACGAAATTTTTCTGCCCCAGTTTTTACTGGGAAAATTTCGTGAGTTAGTTGTGACGCATATCTAAGCGATCAAATCAGGATTATGTATCCTTGGGAATAAAGCCTTAGATTGGGAGGATTACCAGGTTATGCTGGAAAATGACCGGGTTATGCCGGAAAAGGAAAAGGTCCTCGGGTTATGCCGGGGAGATCCACGGGTTGTGCCGGGATTGAAAGAAAAAAGGATCCTTGGGTTATGCCAGGGAGGTCCATGGGTTATGCCGGGATTGAAAGAAAAAGGCTCCTTGGGTTATGCCAGGGAGGTCCACGGGTTATGCTGGGATTGAAAGAAAAAGGCTCCTTGGGTTATGCCAGGGAGATCCTCGGGTTATGCCGGGATTAAAGAAAAAAGGTCCTTGGGTTATGCCAGGGAGGTCCTCGGGGTATGCCGGGATTAAAAGAAAAAAGCTCCTTGGGTTATGCCAGGGAGATCCACGGGTTATGCCGGGATTGAAAGAGAAACACTCCTTGGGTTATGCTAGGGAGGTCCACGGGTTATGCCGGGATTAAAAGAAAAAAATTCCTTGGGTTATGCCAGGGAGGTCCACGGGTTATGCCGGGATAAAAGAAAAAGTCCTTGGGTTATGCCAGGGAGGTCCTCGGGTTATGCCGGGACTGAAAGAAAAGAGGCTCCTTGGGTTATGCCAGGGAGATCCACGGGTTATGCCGGGATTGAAAGAGAAAGACTCCTTGGGTTATGCCAGGGAGGTCCACGGGTTATGCTGGGATTGAAAGAAAAAGGCTCCTTGGGTTATGCCAGGGAGGTCCACGGGTTATGCCGGGATAAAAGAAAAAGTCCTTGGGTTATGCCAGGGAGGTCCTCGGGTTATGCCGGGATTAAAAGAAAAAAGCTCCTTGGGTTATGCAGGGAGGTCCACGGGTTATGCCGGGATAAAAGAAAAAGGTCCTTTGGTTATGCCAGAGAGGTCCACGGGTTATGCCGGGAAATAAGAAAAAGATCCTTGGGTTATGCCAGGGATGTCCTCGGGTTATGCCGGGATAAAAGAAAAAGGTCCTTGGGTTATGCCAGGGAGGTCCACGGGTTATGCTGGGATAAAGGAAAAAAGCTCCTTGGGTTATGCCAGGGAGGTCCACGGGTTATGCCGGAATATCTAGGAAAAGGGGCCTTATGCTACCATGATTTTTTTAATTTGTTTTTTCATTTTCAGGAATTGTATTTATCTATGATGGAACAGATTAGGGAGTGGGACCCTATTTCTGAAAGGAGCAACTCAGGGATAGGAGCCTTAATGTTGTCAAAAGGTAAAAAGCTCAACTCAGGATTGGAGCCCTAATGTTGGCTAAAGGAAAAAAGCTAAACTCAGGGGTTGGAGCCCTAATGTTGGCTAAAGGAAAAACGCTCAACTCAGGGGTTGGAGCCTTAATGTTGGCTAAACCAAGTAACAGGTTGATAATGGGAATTCTAAACTATCCCTTTGTTATCTCTTTTTTTTCTCTTTTTTTTCATTTTTGACAAGACGCAGGAAAGAACTTGGAGGAAACTTCCCTTTTGCATTGATTATTTGCTGCAAAGCTGTTTCAGCACTTGTGCGTTTCTTTTCTTTTGGCTGCACCTGCTTTTGCGCGGTTGCCTGGATTGCACCTATTTCAATTTTCAAACAAACAACAATTGTTAGTTTGAAATGGTGGTTAGTTTTGTGGCCTTGATTGCTTGATCCCGGCCTAGCTTCTATTGAGAATCTCTGCTGCTTGCTGGTTTTGAAGATTCTTCTCTCTTTCAAACCGGATGGCTCATCTTTCAGGATTTCATGACAACTCGCCCGCGTGGGGCTCCGGCCTTTACTTTATTCTGCCTTTAAGACCTTTGTCCTTGACCCTCTTTTTTTGTTTGTTTTTCTCTTTCAATAACTTTGATTTCAAAGCATCCGCCATCATGGCCAGTCGGGATTGACTTGATGCACCCACTGAAGCTGGGTACTTTTCATTAGCTTTTGTTAGGGGGAGCCCTGTAAAGCCAGTTTTGCCACCCTTCTTTGTAATAGTTTCGGAATCAGCGTTAAACCGAAAGGGATTCAAGGAAAAAGTAAGCAAGGAGATGAATTTAAAGAGAAGCGTCCCTTTCGAGGGGAAGAGAAGGACTTATCTGGGGGTGCATGCAAGCTTCAAATAAACATGACATGCTTCTTGGACTGGATGCCCGACCCGCACAAACTTTCCCAACTTCTCGTAAACTCAATGACCCGTGTCTCAAAACCAGGGAACCTTGCCAGGACTCTTTCAGTGGTGGGAAATGTCTTCTCTTCGGCCGACGGCGCCCTCTGCGGGTTTTCGCCAATCGACCTCTCTCATTTCTCTTCTCACCGTCGCCCGATAGTGCTCTTTACGAGTTTTCACTAAGCAGACTCTCTCATTTTCAATTTCTCTACTCACCGTCGCCTTATGGTACCCATAGGTTTTCACCGATAAGACTCTCTCATTTTATTTCTCTCAATTTGATTGCATCATATTCCAATGATGATGTTTTCAATTCCCACGCCTTTGTCAATTGATCGGAAGGACTTGGACAAGGTTTTTGGGTAAAAAGAATCTTGGATGGAATTACAACTTTGGAACCGTTTTGGTGGGCTCATTGCCGAGCCATTATATCATCTGCCCCAGTTTCATTTTTTTGGGGGAATTGGGATTTTTGTTTTGGTGTGACTGAACCCCAGAGAGAGGCTGCCTACGTAACCTTTCAGAATCAAGTTAGACGTAGTTCAGAAAAACATTTGTTTTTGGTTGTTTTTGTTTTTGTTTTGTTTTGTTTTCTTCTTTTTTTTTTCATTTTTATTTTCTTCCCTTTGTTTTTGTTCTTTTTTTTGTTTTTTTTCTTTGTCTTTTTTTGTTTTTTTCAATAGTACTTTCGGGTTCCAAAGAGGGTAACCAAGGAAGGGTAACCGGTTCAAAGGGGTTTGCAAGGGCTTGATAGTGTTTGGATAGCGGTAAGGAAAGCCTTCGTCATCTCAATTGCACAAAAGCCAATCACCGCAGCAAGCCTAAACATAGTACCTTTTTACTGCGTCCGCATTGACTGCTGCTTCGGGATCCTTTCCTTTGATGTCTCCCAGATACAATGCTCCTCTCGGTAGTATTTTTCGGATGATATATGGACCCTTCCAATTAGGAGCAAACTTGCCTTTTGCTTCTTGGTGGTGAGGAAGAATGCATCTTAACACAAGTTGTCCTACTTCAAAATTCCTGGGCCGTACTTTCTTGTTATAAGCGCGGGCCATTCTTTGTTGGTACAACTGTTCATGACAAACCGCGACCATCTATTTTTCATCAATTAAAGACAACTATTCCAGACGAGTCTTAACCCATTCACTATCCTCGATTTATGCTTCAACGATGATCCAAAGAGAAGGGATTTCTACCTCCGCGGATATAACAGCCTCGGTTCCATAGACCAAAAGGTATGGGGTAGCTCCTACCAATGTGCGCACTGTGGTGCGATATCCCAGTAATGCAAAAGGCAACTTTTCATGCCATTGTCTGGAGATCTGAATCATCTTTCTCAAAATCTTTTTGATGCTCTTGTTTGCTGCTTCAATAGCACCATTGGCTTTAGGTTTATTCCCAAAAAGCCTCTTCTTCATCATATTCCGGTTCTTGGTTCATTATTTCACAATTAGACAGCGTAGTTGGATCTTGGCATGACGTCCGCAAGCATGTCATGTTATTTAAAGCCGCATTATGAGAACTGAAAGAAAAAGTAAAATCAGAAAGAATAAAGGGAGATGAGCGATGAAATATAGATTTCATTTTTTGGAATTTGAAGATAACAGGGTTTTACATTTGGAAATTAAAAGACAAGAAACTAAAGAAAACACCCGAGTTACACCCTGGAATAACTCGCGATGCAGAAAAAGTGGCAGGACAGGTCTACCGGGACTCCCGACTGATTGGGAATGGCGTAGCCTTCCAATTCTGCAGCTTGGTGTTTGGTCCCATGTATAACACCTCAGCGGTGCTAGTGCCCTCTCCCGGCTGGACCATGTGGGTTTCGTAGAGCATTTTCCTCATTGCCCACGTATTTCCTCACTTTCTTCAGCGATGAAAACCTCATCATCTTCCTCTTTACTGTACTTAGGCTTGACAAAAGTTTCATACAAATGTACCACCTCATAATTGGCCATTTTCATTTTTTGAAAGAAAACTTCTGCTTCCTCAGCACTCACAGGCTTCTTAGGCGGGAAACGCCTTCTGGTGGCATTGTTTACCTCCTATACATTTGAATATTTCTCAACAGGGGGGTTTTCTAGCAGCTCTCCCAAGATCTCTTTACCCTTGTACGTAACCACCGTCTGATGATAATTCCATGGTACCGAAGCATGGTTCGTCATAGGCTTCTGTGGTACGCATCCAATAACCACTGGCTCACTCAGCCGAGGTGGTTTGATTGTCCCCCGCACCACATAGGCTTGCTTGGGTACGTACATTTGTGTTCCTCTTTTCACTTCCAATTTCTTTGGAGGGTTCACATCAGCTGCTTTTCTTGACGGCCTCGCGGGACATAGAGAATTCAATCTCTGGGAGGTATTGCTTCTGTTCTAGTTTCAGCTTTCTTTTCTGGCTCCGTCTTGGTGACTTTGTTTGTCTTCTCCCCTTTATCTTGCTTTGGGGCAACCTTTGGCTTTCTTTCTGCATCAGCAATAGCAATAATGGCCATTAATGCCGGATCGGACTCTTTATCCTCACAGATCATCCCAATCACAGGCCCATTATTGTGGGCTGGCAAAGGATTGTTGGTCATATTTGGGACCTTCTCGACCCTTAGCACTATCTTTCCTTGCTCTATCAAGTCTTCCACAGCTCTTTTCAACGTCCAACAGTTTTCTATATCATGCCCCTCAGCTCCAGAGTGATAAGCACATCGGACGCCCCGCTGATAGGAGGGTAATTTTGGGTTTTGCTTTTTTGGAGGTATGGGCTGCAGCAAATTCATTTGAACAAGCTTCGGGAACAGACTGGAGTAGGGTTCACCGATTGGTGTTAAATTTGGTCTCCTGGGTGGTTCCCGAGGACGGAAGTTATTCTGTGGAGGACGGGGGTTATAGTGGTTTTGGTGAGGAGGCTGGTTTCTTTGAAATGGAGTTTGGTTTCTATTGGCTTGTGGCTGCGACCGAGCAAAGGGTTGAGCATTCATGACCGCATACGGTTGAGGAGCATAAGCCATGTCATGGTGAGGGTAGTAATGTTGAGGGGTTCTTTCAGAGAAGATGGGTCTGGGAGTGCGATGCCTCCTTGCCCCTGAGGCTGCCATAACCGTTTCTTCTTTCTTATTACCTTTGGCCATTCCTCTAGACCCGCCTTGGATGGCTTGGGAGGTTGCCCTAATGGCCGACTGACTCAAGATTCTTCCTGTCTTCAGACCATTCTCCACCATTTCACCAATCTTAATCGCCTCTGCAAAAGGTTTGCCCATGGCTGACATCATGTTCTGAAAATAGTCCGCTTCCTGGGCCTGAAGAAATACAATGACCATTTCCACTTCGTCCATTTGTGGTTTCACCCTCGACGCTTGCTCACGCCACTTAATAGCATATTCCCTGAAACTTTCTGAGGGCATCTTTTTCAAATTCGCCAAGGAGTTCCTGTCTGGCGCAATGTCTATGTTGTACCGAAATTGTAAAACAAAATCTCTGGCAAGATCGTCCCAAATGTGCCATCGTGAGACGTCCTGGTCCATATACCACTCTGAGGCAATGCCTACTAAACTTTCTCCGAAGTAAGCCATCAACAACTCTTCTTTTCCGCCAGCCCCGCGCAACTGATTACAATACTTTTTCAGGTGAGCAATGGGATAGCCATGCCCATCTTACTTTTCGAACTTTGGCATTTTAAATCCCATGGGCAGGTGCACGTGAGGGAACATGCACAGATCAGTATAAGAGACACTTTTCTGCCCACTTAAACCTTGCATGTTCTTTAAGCTCTACTCAAGCCTCCTCATTCTTTTTGCCATCTCATCTTGTTCAGGAGCTTTGGGAGTTTTATCTTGCCCTGGTGTAAGCTCAAATGGGGGTGGTTGGGAGTAAGTGTATGTGGGATATTGAGGAGGATCCACCTGAAAGACAGGGTTTTGGAAAGTGAAGGCCGAGGGATCAAAAGCGGGCCTTGGAAGTGAAGGTTGTGTTGTGGCAGAGCATGGTGGAGCGGTAAAGATATTGGGGGCTACTCCTGATGTGAACACCTGGGGGCGGACCTCAGAAGGTGTTCCTATAAAGTGAGCGGATATGGTAGGTTGTCCCAATGGAGTATTTGGATGACTGATGGGGATGTTAGAGGTACCCCCTGTTCTAGAAAACAACTCGGGGAATCCGGGATGGCACTTGGAGGCTCCCTTCCATTAGTCCACGCATCCCACATCTCCATGACCCTAAGACGTAAGATCCTGTTCTCTTCAGCCGCTGTAGACTCTGAGGCCGGAATGCCCGAGATTGGGCTATCTTCTGGGATGGGAATTGCTGGCAAGGTCATTTCCGAAGACATTTCTATGCTCCCTTTTGATCTGGTAAAATACTGATGTGATGCCAGTTTACCACAGAAAAACCAACCACCATTTTCTATAAAACCTGGACTGGAGGTGACAGCAGCAAACGGTTAGTTTGAGGCAAAATAACAGATAGGTAATCGCACGTTGAGGCGTGATGCACCTATACAGTTAAATGTGTTTCTATATGTGTTTGCAACGGTTGCATGCGTCATCCCGGCTTTTCCTGTCCAAATTCTTTTCTTTTTATTCCGACCCTCTTTTTCCTGCCTTTTCCTTGCTTTTCTGATTTTTCTCTCATTTTTTCTCATTTTCATTTTTTTTCTCTCCCTCTTCTCTTCTCTTTCATTCTTGCCTTTGCTATGGTTTCTTTCTCTCGGTTTTCTTATTTTCTTTCTTTTTTGTTTTCTTTTCCTCTCTTGGTTTTCCCTTTTATTTTCTTCCCTCCCCTTTTTTCTTTTCTCTTAGGGTTACGGTCGAATCCTATGGAGATTGCCTACGTATCATGACCCCGCATGAATTAGACCAAGCGTAGTTCTTACAAATAAGGTAAGTAAGCTAACTCTTTGTTTTTGAAATTTTGAAAGAAATGCTTTAAAAGAAAAAGGGAAATTATTTTTTTTTTGATTTTTGATTTTGATTTTGATTTTGATTTTTTGAAAGAAAGACTTCTAAAAATTTCTTTCTTTTTTATTGGAACTTTGGGAATTTTTAGAAGTAAAAAAGAAATATTTTTATTTTGTTTTTGATTTTGAAAGTTGCCTCTTAATTTCGGAAAAGGGACTTTTACGAAAATGTTTTGGATTTTTGAGCAAAAATATTTTCGAACTCAATTTTTCAAAATTTGCATTTTTTTATATTTTTTATTTATGAAAGAAATACATCTAAGGAGTATTTTAATGATTTATTTTGACCTAAAAGGAAAAAGTGGCTATTTTTCAAAAAATTTATTTAAGCAAACAAATACTCGATTTTGCAGATACGGCCTTTCAGCACTTCGGGAAAGAAGATTTTAAGGCTGTGACCACAAATCGTAAAAAATGACTCAGGGTGGCTGTTCTTGCAAAAACAGCCTTCTGGCGCCCTTTTGGGGACATTCGGCTTATTTTAAAACAAGAATGGCATCACCCGACTTATTTTGGTATTTTTGGGCTATTTTTGCAAAAGGGAGGTTGGACCCGATGAGGGTTGCCTACGTATCTCACATTCGGTGAGAATCAAACCAGCGTAGTTCGGTAAGATTGGGAATTGAGTATACTAACCTTTTTTTTTATAAAGCTCACACCATGGATCTTTAAGGCAAAAGAAAAACATTTTTGATTTTTTGATTTTTTTTTCTTTTGGAATTTTCTGAAAAATGCTTTAAAAGAAGAAAGAGAATTTTTTTTTGGGATTTTTGATTTTGATTTTGATTTTATTTTTTTAAAGAAAGACTTCTAAAAATTCCTTTTTTTTTATTTGAACTTTGGGAATTTTAAAAGTAAAAAGAAAATATTTTTTGTTTGAATTTTTCATTTGTTTTCTCTTTTTCTAAGGAAAAAAGAAAATATTTTTGGATTTTGGATGTAACCTCTTAATTTTCGAAAGAGGGACTTCTTTAAGAAAAATATTTTGAATTTCTGAGCTTTTATTTATCTACAAAAGTACTTCTAAAGAAAAGCAAAAATATTTTTTTGGACTTCAATTTTTCAAAATTTTTATTGACATTTACAAAAAGAAAGACTTCTAAAGAAGAAAAGAGTATTTTTGGATTTTTTTTTCTGATTTTTTGTTTTATTAAAAAAAATACTTAAAAAAGAAGGAAACCCGTATTTTTGGATTTTGATTTTTATTGATTTTTCTTTTTCGTATGAAAAATATTAAAAGAAGGAAACCATTTTTGAGCTTAAAAAACTTCTTCTTTTTTTTTTTTTTGAATTTTCTAAGGAAAGATTTTTAAAGAAGGGACTAAAGGAAAATATTTTTTGGATTTTTTAAAATTGGGGTCGGAACCGATGAGGTTTGCCTACGTATCTCACATCCGGTGAGAATCAGACCCGCGTAGTTCAGTCAAATATGTCAAAACCAAATATATTTGGAAAACAAAAACTTTTCTTTTTCTTTTTCTCAAAAATCCGGCAGAGTTTCGGTACTACTTGGGCATTGGTTTTTCAAAACAAGTGGTTACCCTCACTTAGTCCTAACACTGCTATTTTTCTCAATTTCCTCTCTTTGTATACAGGCCGGTCAACATGCAAAGCCGAGCAAATAAATGCACAAGTAGCACGTAAGATGCATCAGGATGGTCTTTTTCATTTCAGGTCACCTGTCCTAGACGGACCCAACCCCAGTGTTGAGTCCCCTAAGTCAAATGCACATGATGCAAACAAACGTTCCTACTAGGGATCTGGCATGAGGTTTTGTTCTTCTACGTTTAAACCCTAGGTTTATTGGTCTAGACCTGGCTTACCCGAGCGGACAACTCGAGCCGAGGGGGAGGCAGCGTACCGGGGATACAGAAGCTCCGCCGGCTTAGCAACTTATCCAAACCTCGTTCTAAATGGGAAAAGACTCTAAACAGAAGAGAAGCTACACGAAGTGCACCCTTCTCCATGATGTAGAAGACTAAGAGAAAGGAAGGGATTCGTAACAGTTTATATATACAATTCAAGAAATATCAAAGCGGTAAAACATTTAGCACGTTTAGCATGAAACATGTAGGAAAATCAGATAAGCCAAATATAACAGTTATTCTAAGCTCGAATTCTTGAACCCTGAACCGAAATTCTGGGTTCGTATTCCCCAGCGGAGTCGCCAGAGCTGTCACACCTCCTTTTTACACACCTACCCCGAAGGATAATGTATAAGGGAGTTTTTCCATTTAAAGTCCATTATTCGAAATGGGATTATTTATTTGATTTTCCAGAGTCGCCACTTGGGATAGGTTTGGCTTTTGGTGTCCCAAGTCACCGCTTTATCTTGAATCCCAAATCGAGGAAATTTCGACTTCCCGAATGGAGTCTGCGAACCAGAAATTCTAAGTAAGGAATTTTGTTGACCCGAGGGAAGGTGTTAGGCACCCCCGGATCCCGTGGTTCTAGCACGGTCGCTTAAACTATTATAAATGGCTAAAAATCTGATTTTAATACATGTCATCCTATAGTGCAATTTTAGAATTATTTATCGCTTTTAATTAAGTTTTTTAAGAAATTGAACATCGTTTAAAACATGTTTTTGGATCACGTCACATGAAATGCACCCGGATCCTCGACACGTCTTATTCAACGTTTTGGGATTTGGATTTGGGTCGCATGAAATGCACACCCGAATTTAGGATGGTAAATTTATTAAAGAACGCGCCTAAAGCGACTAACGTGTTATTAACTTTGCGGGAGGCCATAAAAATTCGCTAAATGGCACGTCCCGGTTTCGAAGTGTTTAATATGAGTATTAAAGAGGGCCACGCGATTTATAAATTTTATTTGGCGAGGCGCACCTCATTTTTATTTTAAGGCCAACCTAAAGGAACTATGATTTTCTATTAAGTATTGTCTCTAAAAGGGCCTTAATTAATTAATGTTACACAACTTGGCCTCAAATTCAAGTCCGAACTTAAACAAAAGGGAAACCTCTTAATTTAAATTCGCTACCTAATTTGGAAGGTTCAAAATTGTTTTAATTTTGTTTTAGAACTATCAATTTGATCAAGGCTTCCAGCACTTAGTTTCATGTTTGGGGCCCAATTGTGAGGAAATGGAAATCAGAATATGAGCCCAGGCTACCCAGGCCCAATCCGCAGATGCACTGGTCCAAACTTGGACTGCTTATTAAATAATTGGGCCCAACGTCTGGTCTAGTTTTCATGGACCAAACAACAAAACAAACCAGGTAAAATCAGTATCAGCATAGGAATGTGAGATTTATGATTTGAACACTTAATTTTAAATATTGATGAACATTAATCCACGCTCCTAGATCAGCTTCTTTTAAACATCAATTTGGTAGTTAAATGTACACGATTTGGACTCTATTATTTCTAACATTTATTTAGCTGGTAGAAACGAGAGCAGTACAGGGCTATCCAGCTATTCTGCAATTTAACTTCGAATCCACATAGAACTTTAGACTACAACTTTAACTTCAAATGTTCAAATAGTGAGCTAAATCGCAGCAAACTCTCAATTTCGAACCAATAGACTATTAATTCTAATCAAATTCCTATAAGGTCGATTGTCATATCTATATGTTGTGTATAGTAATCTATATGTAAACAATAAATGTCTAGTTTTCAGTTACAATGTGAAGATCTATGATCTTAGAATAAGTTTCAAGTTCACGCTATTTCTAATACTAAAGTTAAACTAACACAAAATGAAACTATATTGAGGCTAATGAATAATCCAAAGTCCAACAGTCCACACAGTCCATTATAGTACCGACTAATGGCAATAAAATACAGTAGGGCCGTAAAAACAATCAGAATTTGCAACAAAAATCAGTTGCCAAACTTCATTTCAGTTGTTTACTTGAGATCTACATTGACACAAATTCAGGAAGTGTACCTGGAGTTAAATCAAAAGGAAAGAAGAAGGAGTCAGCAGTGGCAAAACAAGCAACCAGCAGTTGAAATCACAACACAGGATAGATTGTGGACTCAAAACAGCATCACAAAGCCCAGGATTGAATGACAAAGGATCAACACCAATAAAATAAACTGGACAGACGTGATTGAACCCAAAACAACTCGAAATTAAACCCAGAAAACCTCTGAAACTTCAGCAGCCAGAAATACATCCTTATCTAAGCTAGAAGTTTGAACTAATAACTGAAACTTGAAATTAATCTAAGGAAAGCTTCAATGAAACAGTATTTTTGGAGTTTTGTGTTATTTTTGGTTTTTTTGGAGGATTTTAGATCTAGAAGGAATTCTCTAACTCTCAGATTTCAGTTTTTTTTGTTTTTTTTTGAATTTGAAATTCAAATTTTCAGGTCTTCAAAACTTGTAGAAACTTTGGGGGGAATTTTCAGATGCAAAACCTTGTGTGTATTTTTCAGATTTTTAAACTTTTAGAAATTGGGATTTTTCAGATTTTTTAGACCTGTGAAACAAGGCAATAGGCATGCCTTTTTATAGGCAAAGCCTAGGGCTGCCTTCAGATTGTTATTTACACCTTTAGTCCCTCTTTTATTTTTAGTTTTTAGCTAGTTAGTCNTCGTTATTTTACACCTTTAGTACCCTTCTTTATTTTAGTTTTAGCTAGTTAGTCCCTAAGGTTTTGACTTGTTTCTCAGGTTAAACTACTAAATTTCTGAATTTCTATTTGGAACCCCATCTAGAATGTTCTAGGGGTTTCCAAATCAGTTATGAAGGGATTCCTTCTATAAGCTACCTATATTACCCTTTCTTTTAATCTGAAATCACTAAGACCAGCCTAGCCCTTTTTACCCTAGTTAAATTTGACTATAGTTACTCAAAGATTTTGAATTATTCAGCTATATCTAAACAACTAATAGAAATCCTAACAATTGAACTAATTAAACAAAACTAAAATTTAACTCTAATTAATACTAATATTCTAAAGCTAATTCTAGCAGTAAACTATTAATCAAAACAATTAAGAATCAAGTAGACAAAACAGTAACAAACCTATGATTAGCCAAATATATTTCCTTTATCCTAAATTAACCCTTATCAATTCAAATTAACAAATCGTGGGCAAACATCAATTAAACAGGAATCCAAACACTGAATCGTAAATCTAACAGTCAAAATATGAATCACACTAAAAGGAAAGAAGCTAAACCTAATAAAGGGAATTTAAAAGAGCTAAAACGAATTCTATGAACAGACCAGGAAGACTAATAATATCAAAAGAAAAAATCAAGAAATAGGCAGAACCCTAACTCATATACTAAAGAAGAAATGTAAGTAAGAACTAACAGGAAACAGGTGTCACACCTCCTTTTTACTTACTACACCCCGTGAAGGGTATAATAAAAAGGAGTTTTTCCAATTAAAGGACAATCGAAACGGGATTATATTTATTAAAGATTCAGAGTCGCCACTTGGGATATTTACGGTGTCCCAAGTCACTGGTTGAATCCCGAATCGAGGAAAAGAATGACTCTGTTTAACAGTCCGCGAACCAGAAATCCGAGTAAGGAATTCTGTTAACCCGAGAGAAGGTGTTAGGCATTCCCGGGTTCCGTGGTTCTAGCACGGTCGCACAACTGTCATATTTGGCTTATTTATTTGATTTTAATACATGTTTTGACCTACGTGCTTTTTAACTTTGAACTGCTTTATTATTATTTTTTAGAGAATTGCAACGTCGTGAAAACGCGTCTCGAACCACGTCACATAAATGCACTCTCGGTTTTTGACACATTTCGACTTCGTTGAGATTTGGATTTGGGTCACATAAATGTGCACCCGTATTTAGGAGGGTAAAATTGTTTAAAGTGCGTGCCTAAAGAGACTATCGCGTTATTATCTTTGGGGAAAGCCGTGAAATTCGCTAAACGGCCCGTCCCGAAATCTAAGTATTTTAACACAAACATTTATTGAGGGCCCCGTAATTTATGTATTTTTGTTTGGCGAGGCTCATCTCATTTATTATTTAAAAGGCAAACCTAAAAACAACTATGGTTCTCTATTTTTATTTGTCTCTAATAATGGAGGAAAAAGTCCTACTTAATTCATTATTGGACCAAATGGTAATTCTGCACCACAGTCCAGCCATTGGGCTCCAAGATAAGCCCAACGAGGGAAAATTACACCCAGGTCTGTACTACAAAATTGGCCAGTTGCTGACTGTGGCCCAGGCCCAAACGGAGACCAACATTCAGGAGGCATGCACGAGCCAAACTTCACAGAGGTCCTTATTTCGAACCCCTAGGACTACGATCAGATTTCAGTCACGATTTGGGCTAAAGTTCATAGCCCAAGCACGTTTGGAGACCTCAGATCTCAAGGCCAACTTGACGCCTAATTCCCCAATGGGATTCCAATTTCAGCAATACACTTAAAGCAACACAAATCTAAAAGTCGTTCCACATGAATTAAACCAAAATGCTAATAATTGAAGGAGTATGAGACAGTCAGTATGACATTTGTGCATTGAATCGTGATTTTGAACAGTTAAACTAGAGGACCTATTGACATCCAAATAAACCAAATTATACAAAGGTGTGATTATTGATTTTCAAATGAGACATTAGGCTGTTGAATTAAGATGAGTTACCATCCCAGTTCAATCTAATTTTAATCCAGTTGTGTCCGTACGAGCTACGATATTAACTCTACTAAACTAAACTGAACTTCAATTTAATGATAAACCTGCTAATGTATTGATTTTCAACTAACATGGAGATCCAACTACACTCATTAGGATACTGCTCCAGAACAAATGAATACAAATTCAAAAAATTACAGTCCAATACAGTTCAGACTTCAAAGTCCATATTATTGCAAGTCTAGCCTAAACTATATCAAACAAGCACACATTAACTAGCAATGTCTAATTATTGATATACAACATTCAAACGAGTGCGAATCACGAAACAGGAAACGTGAGCCATGCTTTATTTCATTCCCATTTTTGATAGCTACATCGAAGCAAATGTGACATGTGTACCTGGAAATGTATGATAACAAGAGAGAAGAGAGAGATCAGCAACAGTGCAGCAGATCGGAGTTCAACAGCATCAAATAGGACCAGATTTAAATCCAAACTAACATCAAAGTGCCCAGGCAGATGTAAAATCAACCAAACACCTTAAATCTACTTGAAATCAACCTTAGGAAGTCACAGAGCACATTCAACAATCAAAATCACCCAGTAACAACCCTAATAAACTCCAAACGACTCCAGATGCTCTAACAATCGAACACAGAACAAAGAAACAGAGAAACTCGAACTGTTTCTGATCCTAAATGATCAATGTAACAGTATCTTTTTTTTGGTTTTCTGCTATGTTTGCCCTTTTTTTTGTTTTTTTTTTCTTTTGAAGAAGCTAAGATCTAAAGGAATTTCTGGTCTGAAATTTGAATTTCAGATCTGTGAAGTTTGAAGAGATTTTTGGGGGGAATTTTTTGAGGCTCCAAACTTGTTCTTCAAGGCAGAATACACTGCCTTTTATAGGCAGAGTTTGAGGAATATTTCAGATTTTCAGTTGCCTTTTAGTCCCTCTTTATTTACTCATTTAGTCCCTTGTTTTCTGATTTGTGTCACAAGTTATACCACCTATTTTCTGAATTTCAAACTTAAAACCCATTCTAGAAGGTCCTAGTGGATTCTAGCTTTATCTACCCCATCTCTTTATATGAGAATACCTAAACTACCCTTTAATCAATCCAAAATTACTGAGCTCCTAACTAAACCCCAGCCCCTCCTTGTCCTAATTAAAATTCGACTACAGTTAATCAAAGACTAATTTATTCAACTATATCCAATCACATAAGCCTAATTACTTTTGAGAACACTGATTTAAAGAATAATTACCAATCAAAAATCAAAATAATCTAATTACTGAACAACTACTGTTCTAAAACTCAAAATTAAACTAATAGAACGAACTTAGGACAACCAGCAAAACTTAAACATGATTAACCCTAATTTTTAAAGACTCCAATCACAACCAACATTAATGAACAAATTATTACTGAAGACGAACACATCAAAAATTAAAGCAGAAGTTAACAGAAAATCCAACAATTAAATGCCTAAACTAATCAAAAATTAAACTAACACCTAAGCATTCAAACGTAAAAAAAAATCAAGTTAAACAAACAAAGAACAGAAAAACTTACATTGTAGAAGATTAAATCATACAGGACCCCGATTTGAAGCCCGGAATGATGTGAACGTTTGCTCTTTGCCAAGAACAAGCGAACACATTATTTCGCGTCTCAAACCAAACTTGGGCCCAAGGAAGCTGGGTCAAACTCGAACAATTGGACTTCTAGGGTTCTGTCCTTTTCTAAAATTGAAATTCGAGGCATTGGAGAGGGATTCGAGCAAGGACAATCAGGGATTTGAGAAGAGGGAGACTAAGGAAAACCCAGGGTGTTATTTTGAAGAGATTTGAGGGGCGGCGCCGCCGTGTACGGCGGTGGCGGCGCTAGGGTTTGGCGTTTTTGAGGCGTTTGAGGGAGATTTGGAGGAAGTCGATGGTGGATATGGAACGGGAAGGCAAAGGCGATGGGGTGGTGTGAATTTGGGAAAGTTTGGTTGTTCTCCGCCGCCGTGGGCGATTTCCGGCGGCGGAACAGGGTGGAGCCGGCGGGGACAATGGGTACGAGGAGGGTGACCATTTGGTCTCTAGGGTTACTGAAGAGTTTGGACATTTTTATTTAATACTCGAGATGGAACCACGACCGTTGGATGAGAGTGGGTAGACGGCCTGGATTTGATTTAGCATTTATAACTCAAAACGACGTAGTATGCTTCCTATACTACGTCGTTTCGTTAGTCTCAAAGAAATGGGGATCCGGACCGGGTAGTTTAATTGGGTTGGGCAAAATGTAACGGGTTTTGGGGCCTTGGGCTTGAAATGTGACCAGCAATTGGCCCAAAATGATGGCCTGCTTCCTTTCCTTCAATTCTATTTTTTTTTAATTGTTTTCTTTCTTTTTCTTTTTTGTATTCTATTTTGTTTATTGTATTTATTTCTTTTGCAAAATTAACAAAACCTATTTTAACTCCAAAATTAGACCAATTAATTATCTAAAAATAGAAAAAATCCTAGTAAACAAAAGAAAACAAAACGCAAAAATGCAAACAATTTTTGTAATTTTTTTTATATTTTGTTCTAAAAACTACTTAACCACTAATTAATCCTAAAATATGAAATTAGATCCTAAATGAAAATGCCACATGTATTTTTTATATTTTTCATATGAATTAAAATGCATCAATAAAATGCAACAATTATCAGAAAATAACACAAAAATTCACAAAAATTGTAAAATAATAAAGAAAATCATTTTGTTTGAATTTTTGGGAATAATTCACATAGGGCAAAAATCACGTGCTCACAACCCCTTTACATTCCAATTTTAACCACAAATTGAACCCCCAATTTTAACCCCAAAACCCCCGACCCAGTCCTCAAACTCACCCGACCTACTACCCGACTTTAA
>NW_017675809.1:0-44003 GCF_001879085.1 Nicotiana attenuata
GCAGCTGAAATAGTGATATGTGAAATGAATTATATGAATACATCTAGATCCTCGTACAGAAAATGTGAACTTGAAGTTCAAGTGATAATTCATTTCTAAAATATTTCCAGGCACATTGCTGACCCAAAGCTAAATGTCATATTCCAGCTGCTAATGCTCCAAATAGAATAACGTCCATGATGGATAGAGTTTATGGCACACATGAAGCATAATAGACAAATCGGGTTCCAAAGATTAAAACTCCTTGAAGAAGGAGGGAGCAAATGTTCAAGATGGTCATAATAAGGAGGCAAGTGCTTTATAAGAGCACCATGACATAACATTTTATAAGACCTCATGGGAGAGGCTCAGGTACCTGAAAATAATGAGATCTCGATAAGTTATGTCTTTATTGTGTGATGATGGAACATATGTAAAATGATCGTCGATGATGTTGTTAATATAATGTAGCGCTCAATATTATTAATATTGACGAGGATCTTGAGCTCAAATCTGTCATGGAATTTGGACAGATAAATGATTGGCCAAATGAAAAATATGCAATGAAATTGATTTCACCTGAAAAATGTGAAGTTTTACGGATAGTCCCCATACCTGAAAGTGAAATAAAAAATCAAGTCGATAGACATAAAGACGATTTGTAGCACAAAATTTTCGTAAATATCCTGGTATTAGGAGACATGTTCTCCTGTGGGGGGTCTGACAATACATTTGATATGCAGATAATGAAAATCCTTGAATAATTTAAATTGTTCTGAAACATATTAAGGTTCCCAAGAAATTTATTAAATAAATCTTCGGCAGATCCTTATGTATATTAGAGCGATCATGGCGTACATGATTCATTTTTGTGTCTAGTGCAATTGGTGCACTAATATATCTGGCTAGAACCATGAGTATAACAATATGCTAGCAAGATATAGTTTTATTTCAATGTGGAGATATTGGAATACAATTAGTATTATATTTCAAAAGGAATACTTGATTTAGATTTGTTTATTCTAACAAATATCGCCAAGATTTTGTTGGTTATGCAAATGCAGGCATTTTCCTGAAGTTCGTTCTTTAAACATTCTATTTGCATGTGAGAGTACTGCCATATTATCATATTACAAGGCAGTTAATTGTCGATACTTATTCAAGTTATGCCAAGATAAGCAACTGATAAAGCAAGGGGCTCAACACACAACAAACATGTGACTTGACTTTGAAGAGAAGATTCCAATAATACTGAAGATAAAGTTGTTTGCTTATATCAATTGAAAGAAGGACTATCTACGGAGACAAAATAAAGCACATTCACCAAAGTTCTTCAACAAATTTGTTCAAGTGATAATTTGACAAACTTCTTCACAAGACATTGCGGATCTCAATATTAGAGAAGTTGTTATACAAGCTTGGAATTCGTCGTCTCCGAAGAATAAAGTGATGTTTTCATCAGGGGGAGGCAAATACGCGCTGTACTCTTTTTCCCTTAGCTAAGATTTTATCCCATTGGGTTTTTCTGGCAAGGTTTTTAATGAGGCAGCAAATAATGCGTATTACAAGATATGTGTACTCTTTTTCCTTCACTAAGATTTTTTCCCATAGGATTTTTTCTTAGTAAGGTTTTAACGAAGCACATTATCTATAGACATCCAAGGGGGAGTGTTATAAAATATTATTTTGTAGTGGATGTCTATAACTCCTAAAGAAGTTACTCCCACTACTCTTCTCCATTATGTAGATAACTCCCACTACTTCTCACCATTATAGTTGTAACTCCCACACCTCCATAACCTCCCCATGATCTTTCCCCATGATCTCAATAGTTAATACCATATTTACGATATCCCTTTGTATACCTCAATGTCATCCTATAAATAGAGGGCTTTGACATCACATTGTATACACTTGAATACATGGAATAAATAGATTCTCTCCTCTCTTTCTCTCTACATTTTTGTCTATCTTCTTGTTTTATATTATTACTTTGAGCTAATTTTCGTAACAAGAATGTAATTGCCAACTCTCAAGTCTCAATTACACCAATTCCCTACCAACCATGTAATCATTTGGTCAAATAATTAAACCATGTAATTACGTTATATTACACCAAAATTCAATTACTTTGCGTATTGAGCAAATGTATACACACACAGAGACTACATTGTATGCTTAATTATTTCACAAGGTAGTTAAAGTAGTTAACAGGTGGTTAGGAGTAGTTAGTGCTAGTAGTTAGTGGGCCAGCTCAATGCCAGCTAGATTAGATCTTCTCCTCTTCTTCTTTTTCATTTTTTGTTTATAAGCAAGCATTGTACAGATACACAAAGTAATTCAATTTTGCATAAATGAAGGAATTCATAGTTGCTTCCAGAATGTTCTCTCTCCGCTTCAATTCTCTCGTATGAGCTGAAGCTCATTTCAGTGGCCTCCTTCTAGTTTTGATATGGTATCAGAGCACATGCTCAGGCTCTCGATTTAATTCATCATCGAGCTCGTTCCTTCTTCGATCTGATTCTCTTCAATTTTGTCTCCTTTTTGCTCAATTTAGGGTTCTTCAGATCGCAATTTAATTTTTGGTTATTTCTCTGAAATTGAGCTCTCTGACAGCTGAATTCTCAATTGGAAACTAAATCTCATATCATCGACCACTTGAATCATGGCTGGAGAAGAAGAAGTGAGGGATTCGACTAATACTCCGTTGAGCTCAACCAGTCCACTCTACATGCATCCATCGGAGAATGCAGGAACTACTTTAGTGCTAGTTCCTTTTTGATGGTTCTGGATACAGATCGTGGAGAAGAGGTGTGTTAAGAGCTTTGTCTGTGAAGAATAAGGTAGGGTTCATTAATGAAAAATGTAAAAATCCAGATGCAAATGATGCACTCTTCGATCAGTGGGAACGGTGCGACGGCATGGTAACCTCGTGGATCCTGAACTCACTCTCTAAGAATTTAGCGGATAGCCTACAATATGTTAACGATGCAAAGGAACTCTGGAAAGAGCTAGAAGACTGGTATGATCAAACAAATGGAGCAAAGCTATATCAATTACAAAAGGAGGTTAGTGATTTAAGCCAAGGGACTTTCGATATTACTGGATATTACACGAAAATGAAAAAGCTGTGGGAAGAGTTGAACATGCTGAACGTTCATGCTCAGTGTAGTTATCAGTGTGTGTGTGGAGCTAAGGCCAATATGCAAAAGGCTGAACAAGACAGGAGGTTGATTCAATTCCTCATGGGACTAAATGAAGTCTATATAGTAGTGAGGGGTAGTATACTGATGATTAACCCCTTACCTAGCATAGAACAAGCCTTCTCCATTCTTATTCAGGAAGAAAAATAGAGAGAGGTCAAGTCCCAGAATCAAGTAATGATCGACTCTACTGCTCTCAATGTATACACCACAGGTGTGAACACTTTTAGGACAAATTGCAGCCAAAACTCTGCTGGAACTGGTGGCTTAAGAGGAAACTACAATCCTAACAGACCTAGGCCCTTTTGTGAGTATTGCAAGAGATCGGGACATACCAATGTTACAAACCACAATCCTAACAGACCTAGGCCCTTTTGTGAGTATTGCAAGAGACCGGGACATACCAATGTTACAAACTTCATGGGTACCCACAAGGCATGAATAGGACCAATTATAATTCACAAGGTTTCAATAAGTTCAACAAGGGAAAAGCAAATATTGCAGATGCATTTGGAGGACCAGGTGATAGAGTGAATACTGGAGAAAGGGAAGAAGGAATGTTGCAGGAGCGAGGTCGGAACTTGCACAATTTGAACAAGGAGCAGTACGGCCAATTGCTGAATCTACTGGAAAACTTTCAACCAAGAAATGCAGGAGAAAATTCCAGCAATGCAAACTTAGCTGGTGGAGCTGTTAACTTTGCAGGTACTGTGACTTGTTGCAATTCTGTTGAACATAGTGATCACTCATATGATTGTTTCGAACCAAATACTGATTCTTGGATCCTGGACTCCGGTGCCACAAACCACATGACCTTCAAAAGATCTTTGTTAACCAACACCAAAACCTTAGTTTATCCCTTCCCAGTGACTTTGCCAAATGGATAAAGTGAAGGTGACACTGGGGATGTTGTTCTTAGTCCCAAATTCACTTTAAGAAAAGTCCTTTTTGTACCAAGTTTCAAATATAACCTAATCTCTGTTCATTCCTTGACAATTCAGCTTGATTGTATAGTTGCATTTAACAAGTTTGCTTGCTTCATTCTGCAGGCCCCTTCAGTAAAGAGGCCTCTGGAGATTGGTAAAGCAATTGATGGTTTGTATTTTCAATTCTCAAAGCCTATGTCTAGTACTACTTGTGATTCTGTATCTTGCCTTTCCACTTCACATCACATACATGTAAATAGAGCACCTTCTCATTCCCAAACAGCTGTATATAGTTCAGAATTGAATAAAGGAAGTGGTCACTCTGTACTGAATGTGTTTGTTAATGGTGTTGATACTGTTGATTCCTTGTAGCACAATCGAATGGGATGTGTACCTTTTGTATAGATGAGAGGTATCTCAACCATACCAGTTAAATTTGCTCCAAAACAACCCTTCATGTGTCCCATATGCCCCATGGCTAGACAAACAAGACTGCCATTTCCTCTGAAAAGCTCAACCTCAACCAAACCTTTTGAGTTGTTACACATTGATTTGTGGGGCCCTTATCATGTAACTACTCATGATGGTCACAGATACTTCATAACCCTTGTAGATGATTATAGCAGATCTACCTAGATACATCTTCTAGGCAGCAAAAGTAATGCCCTATATGTGATCAAGGCCTTTTTACTATGGTAGAAAATCAATTTGGAACCTCAATCAAGTCCATAAGGACTGATAATGGACTGGAATTCACCCGTTCTGAAGCTACTTCATTTTTCCAATCAAAAGTTATCTACCAAAAGACTTGCCCCTACACACCCCAACAAAATGGGGTGGTAGAAAGAAAGCATAAATACTTACTTGAAACAGCCAGGGCATTACTTTTCCAGTCCAAATTGCCCCTAAAATATTGGGGAGAGTGTATACTCACCTCCACATACTTAATAAATAGATTGCCTTAATCCTCCATAAGCAACAAATGTCCCTATGAGTTACTATATAAGAAAAGCCTAACTATTCTCATCTCAGAAGCTTTTGGTTGTTTATGTTTCAGCACCACACTTAAAAACCACAAAGATAAATTTGAACCAAGAGCCACTCCTCATGTTTTTGTGGGATATCCATGTTCAAAAGGTTACAGAGTCTTAAGATTGGTCACAAGGAAGATACATGTTCCAAGAGATGTAGTTTTTCATGAGAATGTGTTCCCTTTCCATCTGTCTTTCAACTTCAATAACATATCCTGTCCTGGAAAGTTTCCTCCTGCACAAGGGGGACTTCTTAACGCTCCAGTTTTTCCTTATGGGTCTTCACACCACTCCATTGCAGTGTCACCTGAACCTCACCATAATGCAATGTCGCCTGGGCACTCACACAACCATACCCAATCATCACCTATATCCATGCACCAAAGTGACAACCTAGAAACGGAATCAGCTCCACATAGTCAGGACCAATTCTATGTTCCTGATCTCACCAGTTCTTCTGAGCACCAGAGTCCTAACTAGTGTAGACCTGCTAGACCACACAAGACACCTGCCTATCTAAAGGACTATGTATATTCAATCCCAAATCTCCAAACATGTCCATCTAACCAAAGTCAAGAAGCATAGTCTACATCTTTCACTGCCCTTTTGCCAAACAAACAACATTTTTCTTTCCATGCATTGACTCCTGAAAGTCAGCAGATGATAAGAAGCATTTCACATGAGTGTGAACCTTGTTCATATGAAGAAGCAGTCATCAATCCTGCCTGGAAAACAACAATGACTCAGGAATTCCATGCACTATACACAAATCATACATGGGACCTGGTTCCTCTTCCTGATGGAAAGAAGGCTATATGATGTAAATGGTTTATAAAAACAAGTATAAGGCAGATGGAAGCATTGAGAGATTCAAAGCCAAGTTGGTTGTCAAAGGCTACACTCAACAAGCTGGAATAGACTATACAGAAACTTTCTCACCAGTGGTAAAGATGACCACTGTGAGGGCCCTTATAGGGACAACAGTCAAGAAGGGCTGGAAAATGTTCCAACTAGATGTGAATAATGCTTTTCTTCATGGAGACCTACATGAGGAAGTCTATATAGAGGTGCCACCTGGTTTAGTCATAGAGAAACCAGGCTTAGTGTGCAAACTGAACAAATCTCTATATTGTTTAAAGCAAGCTAGTAGACAGTGGTACGGAAAACTTGCAGAAGCACTGTGTTCTAAGGGCTATACTCACTCATTATTGGACTATTCCTTATTTCATAAGAAGAAGGACAACACAGTGGTATTTGTGGCAGTATATGTAGATGATGTCATACTCACAAGAAATGATCTTGATGAGATCAATTCTCTGAAGAAGTTCCTGGATCAGACCTTCAAAATCAAAGACTTGGGAATTTTGCACTATTTCTTAGGGCTGGAAGTGTTATATAAAGAGAATGGGGTGTTGATCTCTCAGAGAAAGTTCACTATGGAGCTACTGATGGAGTATGACTGCTTGCAACAATCTTCACTACCATCTCCTCTTGATCCTTCACTCAAGTTGAAAGCTGATCAAGGTGTTCTGTTAGAGGATCCCACTCAATACAGAAAATTAGTGGGGAAGCTGAATTTTCTCACCAACACCAGGCCTGATATAGCCTTCAGTGTGCAACATCTTAGCCAATATATGCAGAGTCCCTGAGGTACTCACTTAAAGGCTGCATATCATGTGTTAAGGTACTTGAAAGGTGATCCAAACCTGGGGATATTTCTCTCTAACAACACAGATTACAAAATCAGTACCTTTTGTGATTCAGATTGGGCTTCTTGCTCAGAGTCTAGAAAATCTGTTAGTGGTGACCTAATACTACTTGGTGGAAGCCCAGTTAGTTGGAAGTCAAAGAAGCAGTCCACCATAGCCTTGTCCTCAGCTGAAGCAGAGAACATGTCAGTTAGAGCAGTGGTTGGTCAGACTGTTTGAAGAGTTATCAGTCCCATTGTCTCTCCCAATTCCAGTCTTTTGTGACAGTCGGGCAGCCCTACACATAGCCAAGAATCCAGTTTTTCATGAACGTACCAAGCATATAGAAGTCGACTGTCATTTTGTACGAGACAAACTTCAGGAAGGACTGCTCTCATTGCAATATATTCCTACATCTAATCAGCTGGCTGATATATTCACCAAAACCCTCACAGGGATCAAGCATTCCACTTTACTTGACAAGTTGGGCGTGAGTTCCTCCCTTCCAACTTGAGGGGGGGTATTGAGCAAATGTATACACACATACACACACACAGTGATACACACACACACAGTACATTGTATGCTTAATTATTTCACAAGGTAGTTAAAGTAGTTAGCAGGTGGTTAGGAGTAGTTAGCGGATCAGTTAGTAGTTAGAGTTAGTAGTTAGAGGGCCAGCTCAATGCCAGCTAGATTAGATCTTCTCCTCTTCTTCTTTTTCATTTTTTGCTTATAAGTAAGCATTGTACAGGTACACAAAGTAATTCAATTTTGCAGAAATGAAGGAATTCATAGTTGCTTCCAGAATGTTCTCTCTCAGCTTCAATTCTCTCGTATGAGCTGGAGCTCATTTCAATGGCCTCCTTCTAGTTTTGATATTGCGGCTTTTCAAGCATGCTCTAAGAGTTAGACTCAAATTTCAAATGATATAGGTAAATGAGTATGAGTGGAGCTCAAATCCTAGTAAAAGTTTGTTGAGAAGATGCGCGAATGTGAATATGCAACAATTCAGTTAAAAGCTCTCCGAGCCAGAAAGTATTAAGAGTAATCAGAGTTGGTCGTCATGCAAACTGATGTAGGCTAGCTGCTGGCTACATCAATTTTACAAGGGCCAAATACCATTGATTAATAGGCAACAAATATGCGATAGTTCAACTACAAAATACGGTACGGTGCTAAACACAAATAAATTGGAGTCCGTTACTCACGTTGTTATCACTTAACTATTCAAAATTACCTAATAATATCATATTTAGTTTGTATATAACAGAAAAGTTTCTTAATTATGTTTGTAACACCGAGAAGGTCACTCAACCAAAATTGTCAAACTTCCGATGACCAAAAATCTATTTTACCCTCTAAAATATTAATCTTTGTCACTTTTTTTTTAATTGTTATGACATAAAAAAAAAAGTGAAAAAGAATTTTCAAGCATATAAAGTATTGTATTAATAAAATAATTAAGTCAAAAATTTCCTTAGAATCATTTATTTGTATCATTAATTTTGACAATAATAATAAAAACTCAAAAAAATTATTTACAGAACTGAGAATAAGAGAGAATATAGTTTTAAAAACATATACTTCATGTATGTAATATAAAAATAATTATTTAAAATAGAGGTATATATATTTTATAATACAATTATATATGGTTGGAAACGGTGCTCGTTATTCCAAATTAATGGTTAACTATCGACACAAAAATACAATGATCTAAGATTTTGGGGTACAGAAACTTTTTGACAGGACTGTTATATGAGCTGTTACTGAGATCATATGGGTAAATCATCTGAAAAACAAGTAAAAGTTTAACAAAAGAAATTATGCACACAAAGACAAAAGGAGATAAAAGGAGTCCTTTTGGATGGAGGGGCTATGCCCTATGTATTTAAATTCATAACTAGCTTTTGTACCTGTTTGAGTATAAATAAAATTTGGATCTGAACACAAAATCACCATAAAATTTCAACTATTATTTTAATTTGACTCATTCCAAATCTTAAATATTCCCTCTATTCTAAGGGTCATTAATTTATCTTTATTTGTATATACAACTATTGTTAGCTAGATTTCAGGATAGAAAATGCTCTGATAATGCTATAGTATTGCAACCAGATCAAAGTTTGTTATCGAGAAAATCAAACTCCAACATATTCAAATGGTTTAGGAAATTAACGACATCGAATAGAGCTCAAATTCTTTCTTGTTGAAATGAGTTGCGTGATGCAATTATTAAGTTAGAAAGCTCACTGAGGTTAGCAGTTTGTCCCTATATGTATATGCAAATTGCTGTTATCATTCGGTATAGTTGTTGCATATCAATCTTTCGCAAAGTCCAAATACCTAGAGCTAATTAAGTAAGAATTTTGTAATTGCAAAATGTGTGGCTAAACACAAAAAAGCTGTGTATCAAAACTTAGTGTAACAATTTTGTAATTACAAAATGTGTGGCTAAACACAAAAAAACTGTGTATCAAAACGTTGTATTAGGTTGTTCATGCAGAAGGGTCTTAATTTTTGGATACATTCCTGTTTCATGCTTTCCTTAATAATTATAAATAGGAGCCTACGCTTCCTTCCTGGAACAACATACAATAAGTCAGCTAATACTTTTCTTTTGGACAACCAGTCATTTAAAGAAGGAATTAATATGGCAGCGATGAAGTTCATTGTTTCCCTTGTTCTGCTAGCAATTGTGCTTCAAAGCCGAGTGATTGAATGTCAGGGACAAATGACTTGCTCTGTATCACTTAATAACCTGAACGTGTGTGCGCCATTCGTGGTTCCAGGGACAACCAACCCGACCCCTAGTGCCGACTGTTGTTCTGCACTCCAGTCAGTGGACCATGAGTGCCTCTGCAACACTCTCCGCATCTCTGCCCGCCTTCCAGCTCAATGCAACCTTCCTCCCCTCTCTTGTGCTGGTCAGTAATATGAAATTAACAATATCAATTTTTTGAGCTTTACTTTTATAGTGTAAAAGAATTTTTATAGTATTATGCCACTTAAAAATACCTACAGGTAACCGTCCATTAAGAATAGTATAAAAATTCTTTACAATTCCATGTATATAAATCATACTAAGTTCTTAGGTGAGTAATAAACATTCTTACTGCTTACTGAATTTTATTTTTTGTTGCAGCAAACTGAGTTGTATGTTGACGACGCCAACAACCACAGCTATTAAGCGAATAATGTCCAGAGTTCTATGGCAATAAATTATATGCGCCCCCTTTCTCTTTTGTTTGCTTTGTTCTTTGGGGAGATGTTTTGTGTCCTCTGATTTGCAAGTTAGTCATCTGATGTAATATAGGTCAGACAAGAGTCCGCTGTGTGTTGTGTGAAATCAATAAGACAAAGATGTTAAGTTTGATATTTGGAGCTCGTTTCTAAATTTGCGGGGTTAGGAAGGGTTATCCGATCCAAGTTTCTCATAAAATCTGATATGTCTAGCTAATCACAACAAAATTATGCCTTCGGTTTCATATGTTAAACTAAACATGATATATTACATATGATAGCTCTGTTTATTCTAAAATCCGAGTAACAATTAAACTTGTTTTGTGGTCTTAAAGATACGTGATTTAGTCCAATACTAACTAATAACCGAGAAACCAAACGTATAAATTAAAGAAGTAAGTTGAATCAAACAAGTTCTTAAGCAAGTCTTGACCTCGAGCTTTGATGGCTGTCGACGCCCCCTTTTTCCTCGCGGAATCGGGTTCACGACATTTGGGGAGACAACTCTTATCCCACTTTGGGAATTGGGTTTTTTGAGAGTTTGGAGAGTCGCCACCTAACGATTATAGTGCATTAGGACACTTTTAGAAGAATTAAAGATGCAGACCAGAGTTTTGGGTAAGGGCTTGAAATTATCTCGAGGGTAAGGTCTTAGGCACCCTCAAGATCCACTAGTGTGGTTCCCGGCCATGCTACAATTGTGACTTTAGATGTAAAAAATAAACAAGTACAAGAAGCACAAAAGGTTAAAAGAAGTGCTGAATTTTAAAGGAGCAATTTTGTAAAAAACGTGCAAGTGGAGAAAGAGGTCAAGTACTTAGTGCAGATAATCCGAAAAGATCATGCGAGAAGCAGGAATTGAAAGTGCAATAGCTTTAAAGATTCAGAAAATTTTATTAAACTAATAAAGAAGGAGAAATGGGTCCTAGGTTTATACATTACATGGATCATTCGCACAATACTGGTACTCAATTGTACGCGGAGTGTTAACGTGTAATCATCATCTCCATGTCTACCCTTCCCACCCTGTTAAGGTATTAAAGCGCGGAACGGTATCGTTTACTTATCGCATGCTACTACCCGTCCCAATCTTATTAGTCCCGGGGTATTAGGACTTCTAATCCTAAAGGGGATGAAAGGGATGGGGGCCTTTGTGGAGTTTAAAGGATAAAATTCTAGCTCGACATTCAAAACAAGTATCAAGTAAAAGGGGAGGACAAGCAAGCATACAAGGCTCAAATTAACCCCAGAAGTCAAACAATCATTTAGTTTAGCATGCCTTGACAAATACTGATTTGGTCTTAGGTTAAATTAAGCAGCGAGCGGACTGGTTCAACACATGTATTTAAATAGAGAGTCTGCATTAGGCAACTCAGATACAGTTGTCAGGGACTGACCCAATTCATTAATTAGCCAACCCTTGTTTATGAGTTGAAATAAAAAAACCTAGGCGTAGGATCTATTAATTTCAGGAAAAAGATGCAAAGAGGTACCAGTAGTTTCAGAAAAGATGCAAGTTGATTTTAGAAAAAAGAATTATCAGTTTAAACAAAGAGAAAAGATGCAAACCGATTTTTAGAAAAGAGGTACCAGTTATTTCAGAAAAGATGTAGACTGATTAAAAGGTTTACGAGTTTCGGGGGAGTGCAGATTGGCTATAGGAAAAAGGTTTACCAATTTTAGCGGGCTTCAGAAGTAGAAAATTACTAGTTTTAATAAAGACACTAGTTCCAGCAATCGATACTGTTTAAGAATGAATGATGCTATTAAAGACAAGGTTTCCTATAGGCATGCTTTCTATATGTTTACTGATTTTAACACCCTTTCCTGATATCAATAAGAGTCTTACACACATGATGTCTATATGCAACTTTGTCATTAAGCCTATAAACGGTTTGCCTAATGACATTTATATATGCAGAAATGCAAGAGCCTATAGACATGATCTCTATATGTGTCATTACAGAACATGAATGTTAAATCCTATAGACATGCTTTCTAGGTGATTTTTGCGGTAAAGTTAAGCGTTAAATCCTATAGGCATGGTCTCTATGTGATTGAAATCAGTATTAAAGACCCTATAGGCAGGATTTCTAGTTTGAATAAAATCCTAATTCATGATTTCTACCCCTTGGATACAAGAAAAGTAAAGACCCCTCCCACACCCTTTTACTATACTCCCCGAGTTTCATACAAAATTATTACAACCCAATGAATCAAACTGGAAATTAAAGGATACATCAAAAACTAACAGCTAGATCCGAGTAGCCTAATTCAACCTTAATGTCTAATAACATGCGATTGAGCCACTTCCGGGATCCAGATTTCCAAAGCCTTCTCTTTATCCAAGGTGCTTCAAAGTTCCAAGGAATCTCAGGGATTCCAGGCATTGCTTACACCCAAGATACTACCAGAATTAGAATAGTGCAGTGTGGAAGAGCTGGCTCTCATGCATCCAAGTTCAGAGGGAGCTCGGGGGTCCCAAAGCATGGCTTGCAAGATAGGGGCAGAACTTATAGCTAAGAGTAAGTGCAAAGTGAAAGGGAATTGGGGGGCCATGACAAATGGTGGTCATACCTAGCTACAAAGTAGGCTGGCACACCCCTGACCACCTGCTTGGTCAAACACATTAAGAGCAGACCCTTGAAGGTCAGACCAGAGTCTTGACAGTGATTAGGACACTGCCAGACCCAAGTCTAAAGCTCAACAACACATAACGGGGGAAAGGGAATGGGAATTGATTGAGTTTGGGATTCAAAGAATCCAATCCAGAATCATGGACAACAATATTAGAGTGTTGTCATGCCCCGAACCATAACTCACTTATAAAGGGGTATGAGGGTTTGGGATTCATAATATCAAATTCATGACAAACAACTGACAGGATGCATACATAATTTAAATACTGAATTACAAAGGAAGGGGGGGGGGGGGAACATGTTACAATATGCTAGAAACAAATATCAACTAAAAGAATTGGACAGAAGTGGGCAGAAGTAAACACATTGTGGTGGAGACATGTAAACTAACTGAGACATACCAGTAGAGAAGCAAAAGAGCGCATGAGAAAGTAGAGTAAACAAAGTCCACAGCAGCACAAGTAAAAGAGAGAGAGAATTTTAAGTGAGAGTGACTTGTGGACTCCGATTCGGTCTGTGTTCGTGTGTTCAAAGAAAAGGGAGGAGATATTTATAGCTTTGAAAACGTGTAGAGAAATAAGGTAACAAGTACAAATCTAACACAAATATGGCATGGTCACAAATCAGAATCAATTAGTATAAGACTCCCCTTTAATCAGGAAATTCTTATTCAAACGGATACTAACCGTATCCAAATAAGGAAAGAAGAACCAGCCTTGCAAGCAGAATGGCTGTTGCCATAAAAGAAATAGTAAAGTCATACAATAGGCAATTAAGTCTAAGTACAGGATTTGAAATTATTTTTGGAAAGATTCAGTGGGGCCAATCAAAGGAAAAGGAATCAATTAGACTTTGACAGGCCAGTAAAATCAGGATCTCAAGGAAGGAAAAGTTTTTTGAAATCAATTTCGAGTTAAATAAATCACAGGAGGTACTCAGTATATAATGCATGCACAAATAGCAGGCATGTGAGGCTAAGTTATGGCAAAAGAAACATCATGCAGCAATAGCATAGAGCAGACATTCAAAGCATGTTAGTTAGGCTTCAAGGAGTAATAGAGAGAGAAGGAGTCGAAAACATGCAGAGAGTCGAGTGAGAATCACAAGCGTAGAACATATAGAGAAAAAAAATGTTAAAACAAGGCATCAAGTTGAATAATTTCAAACATACAAGCATGCACAAACAACCTCACAGGACTTTGAATAGCCTCCCAAAGAGACTGGGGTTTTCAAATCAGTTGAGTTTAGAGACGACAAACAGGTGAAACAACAAGCAATTTCAGAGTCCCAAGTGAAACCCTTAAAAATTAGGGTTTTCAGTAAACCAAACAGATAGGCTCATGAACTCGAATAAATTCCCAAAATTAGGGTTTTTAACATCAAACAAACCTAGAGATGATCAGCGTATGAATCGAATGAAACCTTTAACATACAGACTCAAACAATCACAAAATTAGGGTTTTCAACATGCTTACTCAGATAAGGAAACAAACAAACTAAGTCAGAAACATGCCAAGAATAAGAGAGGAACTTCGAAATAACTTAACCTAAAACCATAGTTAAAAGAACATAGAGTTTTGAAAGCAAAAAATTGGGGAAACTTTGAGAAACATGCTCATAACGTTCAAACACATATAGATCTTGGAGCAGATCTAAGAAATAAATAGAAGAAACCTTAGAGCTAGGGTTTCATAAGAAACCCAGGCGATGAGAAAGGCTTTGGAAACTCCAGATCTAGGCAGGATAGCCGAAGATCGAGCTCGAATGGCCATGGCTGGCCGGACAGAGGTTGAAGGCGACCGGAGAACAGCCATCGAGCAACGGCTTGGTCGAGACCCCTTCAAGATCTGGTCATAGGACCTCAGAGATGAGCGCATAGAAGCCATGGGAGGCTGGTATAGGCCTCCGATGATTCTGGGAAGCCATGGATTAGGGTTTCGGTGAGAGGCGGCGGCTAGGGTTTGAGGTGAGTTGAGAGAGAGTTGAGAAAAAAGGAGGATTCATAGGCGGCGTATTGTGAGGAATGGGGTAGGGTTTGGGGTCGTTTGAAATTAAAAAAGGAAAGGGGAGGTCTGGGCCGTTGATCAAAAATGATCAACGATTCAGATTAAAAGAAAGCGGGCGGGTTTGATTTAATGGGTACTGGGTCAGGTTGATTGGGTAATTGGGCTGGGGTGATTTGGGCTCAAATTGGGACTGAATTGGGTTATCAATTTGGCTATAATTGAAATGCATTGGGGCTAAATTGTAAATAGCCAATTTTCCCTTATTAATTTTTTATAAAATAGTAACACAATTTTAAAAGCAAATTAAGAGTACTGGGTAAATAAATATTGTATAAATATTAATTTAAAATGCTGGGATTAATTTCATAATATAAAATGCTAAAAATTACAAGATAGGCTATGATTGCAATTATATGCAATTTAGCTTTAAAAATGCCAAATGAATTTGTAAAAAATATGCAAAAATTACCTTACTTATATTTTGGTGTAAACATGAGAATGAAATAAGTTACATCACCAAAAATGATAATTTGGGAATAATTTTGGATTTTTGTGGTATTAAAACAGGCAATAAATTGGTTTAAAAATCATGAAAAATACCAAAACTCATGGGTGTGCTTATATATGCACACATATGCTATTTTGGAAGTATTTTAGGTACAAAAATACATAGGGAAAATTGGGTATCAACAGTTGCCCCTCTTTACCCGGGAAGGATGAAAGAGTTGTCGGGTAAAGATATGATGGCCAATTTTGACCGGAAGAGGCGATTTTAAAAGAATTTGACCGAGCTCTGGTCCTGAGCTTCCTACATATCCCTGGTTTTACAGGAATCAGGCCGTATGTACAGGAACCATTGACGGAACATGCTGATGGCGATTCGAGAGAGACGGGCACGATGTTTTAGGGGGGCAAGAGGTATTTGAAACTTGATCGGCGGTGGGGACTGGACCGGGATCGCTCCTGCTGAGACGGTCATGCTAGGCGGTGTACCTGCAAGTAAGCAATACAGGCGTATATTGTGCATAAACTTAAACATGATGCAAGTTCCCGTTGGACCATGAATGTTGTCCTCGGACGGTTAGGATGACGTCCTCGGACCATGATGTCCTGGGCCATGAAGCGCAGAATTAAAGGATTCGCAGGCTATGAAATGATGTTCTCGGGCTATGATAATGGTGCCTCCGAACCATGATGCCTTTGAATAATGATGTGCGGGATATAAAGTGGGGTCCTCGGGCCATGGCATGGTATTCTCGGGCTATGAGGATGATGCCTCCGAATGATGACGCCTTTGGACAGTTTGGCGATATTTCAGCCCATGAGATGCAAGATTTGGCGGTATTTCAGCCGATGCAAAAGCGTAAATGGCGATATTTCAGCCGACAGAAATTTAAATAAACAGGCAATGTTCTAGCCGATAGAGAATTTAAATAATAGTTTGGCGAAATTTCAGCCGATGCAAAAGTGTAAATGGTCCGATAGAGAATTTAAATAACGTTTGGCGATATTTCAGCCGATACAAAAATGTAAATGGCGATATTTTAGCCGATACAAAAATGTAAATGGCGATATTTCAGCCGATTGTAGGATTTAAATAACGTTTGGCGATATTTCAGCCGATTCAAAAAATGTAAATGGCGATATTTCAGCCGATTGCAGGACGTAAGTCAAAGTGGCGATATTTCAGCCATGCAAGTGGAGGTAGAGCTCGGAAGGCAGAAAGATGGCCTTTTGCAGATAATGCAGGATGGAGACAACGCTTGGTCTCGGAAGGCAGAAAGGTAGCCTTATGCAATGCAGGAAATGCAAATGGAGACAACGCTTAGTCTCGGAAGGCAGAAAGGTAGCCTTATGCAATGTAGCAAATGCGGATGGAGACAACGCTTAGTCTCGTAAGGCAGAAAGGTAGCCTTATGCAATGCAGGAAATGCAGATGGAGACAACGCTTAGTCTCGGAAGGCAGAAAGGTAGCCTTATACAATGCCGCAAATGCAGATGGAGACAACGCTTAGTCTCGGAAGGCAGAAAGGTACCCTTATGCAATGCAGGAGATGCAGATAGAGACAACGCTTTGTCTCGAAAGGCAGAAAGGTAGCCTTATGCAATGCAGGAAATGCAGATGGAGACAACGCTTAGTCTCGGAAGGCAGAAAGGTAGCCTTATGCAATGCAGGAAATGCAGATGGAGACAACGCTTAGTCTCGGAAGGCAGAAAAGTAGCCTTATGCAATGCAAGAATTATAAGGGCGAATAGTAATGAAATCTCTTAGCTGGTAGATGATAGCTGATAGCTGATTGCATCATTGTGGCTGCTGGGGATATTGTATACGGATAGCAATTGTAAATAGGTGATGATTCTGAGAAGTTGCATTCTTGAGAAAGTATGAGTGCGTAAATATATCTAACGACATTGCGAATTGAGTGCCTGCATTCAAAGAAAAATCGTGAGTTTTGTAAAAGGGGGAAGGTTAGTTCGTCTTGCCGTGGGCTTTGCTCGTCCTGCTTGACGTTGGGGTAGCGTCGCTAAACAGCAGCTGTCATAGTTATGCATGATTTAACAAATATGACGTAAGTAGAAAATGGTTTTGTTTAAATGAACCAACGACTGCGACGTGGTTCAAAGCATTGCAACCTTTCTTGTTCCGAAATTTTGAGGGTCCTCCTCAAAATTCTGCCCCATTTTACTGGGCTGGCACTTCCGACGGCTGCGCTGAACGGATGAAAAATCAACTTCAGAATTTTGAGGGTCCTCCTCAAAATTCTGCCCCAGTTCCAATAATAGGGGGACATGAAATTTTTATTAAATTGTGACCGAACCCATAGGGCTGCCTGCGTATCCCCTCTTAAACGGGAATCAGGTCAGGCGTAGTTCAAAATACATCATAAAGGAAATCGTAAGTGGTTACACATAGTATCGTTTCACAGCGTCTGAATTGATTGGCTTCGGCCAGACTTCTCCGTCCATTTCTGCAAGGATAAGGGCTCCTCTAGTTAGAACCCGGTGAACCATGTACAGACCTTGCTAGTTGGGAGAGAATTTCCCCCTGGCTTCATTTTGATGCGGGAATATCTTCTTCAACACCAGCTGCCCCGGTGTAAACTTCCTTGGCTTGACTCTTTTGTTGAAGGCTCTGGACATTCTGTTCTGATACAACTGACCGTGGTAAACTGCATTCATCCTTTTCCCATCTATAAGGGCTAACTGCTCGTAGCGACCTTTTACCCATTCTGCGTCGTCCAACTCTGCTTCTTGTATGATCCTTAAGGAGGGAATCTCTACCTCGGCGGGGATGACCGCCTCTGTACCATAGACCAGCATGTAGGGAGTTGCTCTGGTCGATGTGCGGACTGTGGTGCGGTATCCCAGTAAAGCGAATGATAACTTCTCATGCCATTGTTTGTGACTTTCGACCATCTTCCTTGTTATCTTCTTGATATTCTTGTTGGCTGCCTCCACGGCTCCATTCATCTGAGGCCTGTAGGCTGTAGAGTTCTTATGTTTGATCTTGAATGCCTCACACATTGCTTTCATCAAGTTGCTGTTGAGATTGGAACCATTATCAGTGATGATTGATTCCGAAATTTCGAATCGGCAAACAATACGGTCACGGACGAAATCTGCCACAACTTTCTTAGTCACTGCTTTGTATGACGCTGCCTCAACCCATTTAGTAAAATAATCGATTGCCACCAGGATAAATCTGTGCCCATTTGATGTGGCAGGCTCGATAGGTCCAATGACATCCATCCCCCAGGCGAAAAATGGCCACGGTGAGCTTGTTGCAGTAAGCTCGTTTGGAGGCACATTTATCATGTCTGCATGTATCTGATAGCGATGGCACTTACAAACATACTGGATACAGTCTGTTTCCATAGTCATCCAAAAATACCCTGCTCAGAGTATCTTCTTTGCTAAGACAAAACCATTCATGTGCGGCCCGTAGGTCCCTACGTGCACTTCGTCAATAGTCTGGAAGCTTCTTTTGCTTCGACACACCTTAGCAACCCAAATCGGGAGTCCTCTTGTACAGGATTCCTCCGCTGTGAAAGAAGTTGTTGGATAATCTCCGGAGCGATAAGTGGCTTTCTTGGATTTGATGATGACGTCGTCCACATATACCTCGATCTCCTTGTGTATCATGTCGTGAAAGATAGTAGTCATGGCTCTCATATAGGTGGCGCCAACATTCTTCAACCCAAATGGCATCATTTTGTAACAATATATTCCCCACGGCGTGATGAAAGCCGTTTTCTCTGCATCTTCCTCGTCCATCCATATCTGATGGTATCCGGCGAAACAATCAACAAAAGACTGCAACTCATGCTTGGCGCAGTTGTCGATGAGAATGTGTATGTTTGGCAAGGGGAAGTCATCTTTGGGACTGGCCCGGTTAAGATCCCGGTAATCGACACAGATTCTAACCTTCCCGTCCTTCTTTGGTACCGGCACGATATTAGCTAACCATGTTGGATACTCTACTACCTTGAGAACCTTAGCTTTGACTTGCTTGGTAACCTCTTCTTTGATTTTCAAACTCATGTCGGGCTTGAATTTCCTGAGCTTCTGCTTTACCGGCGGCCAGGCTGGATCTGTTGGCAGTTTGTGAGCTACAATGGCCGTGCTGAGTCCAGTCATATCATCATACGACCAGGCGAATATGCCCTCATATTCTTTTAAAAATTCCGTATACTTTTCCCTTTCTGATGGCGACAAGTGAACACTGATGCGAGTTTCTTTGACGTTCTCTGTATCTCCCAAATTAATGACCTCAGTTTCCTCCAGGTTGGACTTAGGTCTATTCTCAAAATTCTCAACCTCTCTAACGACCTCTTCAGGTATTTCATCTTCTTCTGAGTCTATGTCCTTTTGTTGCGTTGTTTCGTTACAAGTCACAGTCGTTGGTTCATCGTCAAGATAAGTAATAGTAATGTTGTATAAAATAGAGTAAATGATAGAGAAAATAATAAGCGAGATATATATGATAAACTGAAATGCTTTGATTAAAGTCAAAGTTGTTTGAAACATCGGAGCTCTTTTCGAAATTAAAGACAATGTGGAAAGAAAATCAACTAGTAAAATAAACTAAAAAATGCGATGCATGCTGCTTTTGTTTAGCCTTGCTACCCCGAAACCCTCTGGGCTCTAACGGTCCTAATTGACCAGTTGCTGAGGCGGTCCCCCCTGCTTACAGCTTGTACGGAAGGGCCTTCCTCCCCTTCCTCCTCGAAAAGAACACAGCAGTCCATATCATCATCCTCCAGGAACAAATTCTTCATGGCCGCCAACGCTTCATCTTCTTCTGACCCATATATAGTATCTGCTGGTTGGAAGGTCTGCTCCAGGATGGGTATCGGAAACTCCAATGGATAGTAGGGTCCGCGCCATGGTGGCGACCAGTTCTTGAATTCTTCCCAAGTGTAACCATACCCTAAGCCAAAGGTAGTGCCATACTTCTTCAGTTTGATGGGCTTAGTGATCCCCTGAAGATTTTTACGAAGTCCCTTTCCAGGCTCGTACCCGCACCAATTCAGGATACTTTCGATCTTGTTGTCCCACCACTTGTCTTTGTCTACAGCGTTGACCCTTTCGATGTGGTGGTATGTCTCTCTGCCTATTTTCCTTCTGCCCCCGATCATTGGGATAGTCTGGCGACTATATATGGGGTTACTACCATCGCCATGAATGATCACCTCTTGGTGGTTCCATTCAAACTTTATCGCCTGATGTAGGGTTGATGCTACGGCTCCGGCAGCGTGGATCCAGGGGCGTCCTAACAACAAGTTGTAGGATGCCGGGACGTCTATCACTTGGAAGTCGACGTTGAACCATGTTGGCCCCATTTGCAAGCACAGGCTGATTTCTCCAATAGTAGATCTCTGGGATCCATCGAAGGCTTTGACATTGATAGCCCCATCTTTGATCTCATGCAGGCTTTTTCCCAAGGTTCTGAGAGTTATCAGTGGACAAATGTTGAGGCTTGATCCTCCATCAATCAGGACTCTAGTGATGAAATAATCTTCACATTGCACGGTGATGTGCAGTGCTTTGTTGTGGTTCAAACCCTCTGGCGGCAACTCGTCTTCGTGGAAGGTTATTTTATGGCTCTCCAACACTTGCCCCACCATATCCGCCATTTCACCCTAGGTTATATTGCTGGGCATATAGGCTTCGCTTAGTATCTTCATTAAGGCATTCTTGTGAGCGTCTGAACTCTGCAGAAGAGCCAGGATAGATATCTGTGCTGGTGTTTTGTTCAGCTTTTCAGCGACTGAGTACTCCTTAGCCTGTATTTTCCTCCCAAGATCGTCGAGTCCTGTCTCAATGGGCGTCCCGGGGCTTGCTTACCGGATTCGGCTAGGTGCTTTGGGGTGTAGACCCTCCCTGTTCTAGTCATTCCTTGTGTGGCAATCGTTTCTCCTGTCTTTGTTTTTCCTTTCCTCCTAGCTTCGGCAGTGTAATCCCATGGTATGGCATTTGAGTGGAATGGTGTTATGTCAGTCATTGCCACCGGAATAGGCACCCTTGGTGGTAACACAGTGACTTCAAAGGGTGTAGGTGCCTTTGGAACTCCAAATTCAACCTCGATTGGTCCGGGCGCCTTTGCAGAGGGAGGCGCTTCAAATTCAAGAGGTATAGACATATTTACTTCGTCGTCCATAGAGGGCTGATTCTGCACAACAATTGGGTTAAGGGTAACCGCTGGTTTCTTTGGTTTATCCCCTTCTGCAATCAAACCTATCGACCCTTTAGGGTTCCAATCATCCTCGATCTCGATCATATGAATGTCTCCCCCTTTGGGGTCAGGCAGGGGGTTATTACGAACATTAGGAGTAGGCTCCTTTGCTACAATGACCTTATTATCGATCAGGGTCTGAATCTTGTCTTTCAACGAACGGCACTCGTCAAGGGTGTGTCCCTTCATGCCGGAGTGATACGCACAGGTCTTTTTGGGGTTGACCCACTGGGAGGGATTTTCTGGAGCTTTGGCTGGGATAGGAGTGATGTAACCAGCAGCTTTAAGTCTTTCATATAGCTGGTCAATCGGTTCAGCGATGGTTGTGTATTGTCTGGGAGGTTTGCGGTCAAAATTTGGTCTGGGTCTTGGAAAATTTTGACGGGTAGGTGGTGATTGGTAGTGGGAGGGTTGAGCGTTATAAGCTTGGTAAACAGGTGCTGGTTGAGAGTATCTGGGTGAGGTGGGTTGATATGTGAGAGGTGGAGAGGATTGGTAAATGGGAGGTGGATAGGAGGGTGCGGGTGCTTGGTAATTCGGGATGGGCTGATATGTAAGTAGAGGTGATGGGTAAGTGTGGTATTTTGGTGGTGATTTGGCTCCCTGTGCGACCATCACGGCACTTACATCTTTCTTTTTGGACGCGCCACCAGTTTGTAAAGCCTTAATGGTGGCTTGCAATGCTTCAAGATTTGTAACCATACCATTCTTGATGCCCTCTACGATTCTTTCTCCGAGTTTGATGATATCAGAGAACTTTTGACCCTCGATCAACATCAACCTCTCGTAATATTGGGGATCCTTAGCCCGGACGAAGAATCTATTCATTTGCTCTTCTTCTAGGGCCGGCCTGACCTTTGCAGCTTCTGACCTCCAACGAGTAGCATACTCGCGGAATGTTTCGGTGGGTTTCTTCTTCAAATTCTATATGTAGAATACATCTGGTGCGTTCTCTGTATTAAACCGGAATCTATCCATGAAGTCCGATGCCATACCTACCCAACTCGTCCATTTCTTGGGGTCTTGACTGATGTACCAGGATAGTGCATCTCCCTTTAAGCTCCTCATGAAGAGCTTCATACAGATCTTCTCATCTCTTCCGAACCCCACTAGCTTATCGCAATAGGTCCTCAGGTGGACTCTGGGATCTCCTGTTCCATCAAACATTTCGAACTTGGGAGGTTTGTACCCCTCCGGAAGTTCAACATCTGGTTGAATGGCACAAGTCCTCGTAATTCAATCCTTCAATGCCTTTGTTACCTTCTACGCCCTGAACTCGGCTGGTTAATTTCTTGAGCTCTGCTGCTAAGTTCCTGATGAGGGAGTCCTTGTCATCAGACTCAGGTGCATTTGAGATTGGTTGAGTGTAGTGGGGTACAGTATCCACACAAATAGGAGTGTTGTGGAGATGGTCATTGGTGGTGTTTAGTGGCTCGGGAATGAGTAGTGGAGTGTTATTTGGAGTGTGGCATGCGTTGCAGTATTGGGTATGAGTGGGTTGTATCTATGGTTGTGGGGTATTTTGTGGAGGTGCGGGATTCTGGGGTGTTGACATCCGGGAGCGGTGAGGGGAAAAATGACAGGGTTTTGCCAAATTCCGGAACTTGATCCAGTTCTTCTCAAAATTTCAACAGCTTTTGTTCCAGTTGTGCAGTAGTTTCCTTAGAAACCGGAGTAGCCTGAGGAATCTCAATCTCCTTCTGGCGCTTGTATCTCCCATTTTGCCTTTGTTTTTGTTCCGGACAGGACTCGGAGGAGGAGGAGGTGGGCGGCCCTTGGATCTTGTGGAGTATGATGATGGTGCCAGAATGCACGAACTAACTTTGGGAGGGAATAAAAATAAAGTAAAACAACAAAAAGGTAACAAGTTAGTGCGGGTCCTGAGGAAAAGTTTATTGCAGTATTTAAAACACATTGGGTGAGAATATAAATCGCGCCCTAATTTTGGTGCTTTGTTGTTCCCGAGGTAGGCTAGCGACAAATAGTTTTGAGAACTTATAATGCTAATTGCCTCATTTTATTGATAAAAATAAGATGAATCCAAAACGACTCTAAATAATAGAAAGTAAATGTCACTACTGGCCATTGGCCTTATTACATCATTAAAGCAAAATAAAGGACTCCTAACTACTTCGTTCCAGAAGGACCTTCCCCAGATTTGGCAGTTTTCTCCCTCGAACAGCTCCACCAACTCGCGTAGTCCTAGCAGTAAGTAAGGCTCGGGCCAGATACCCGCCCGCATTTCCTTCATCATTTTGGCAGTCTTCGATCCTCTTGATGACTTTCCTTCCAGCTCTACTAGACTCCGCTTAAATATCCTAGTCGGTTGTTGTTGGCGCTGACAGCCATTTCTTTCCACTCCTCGATTCAATTCTGATGGGCTTCTTGTATTTCCCGATGCTCACTTTCACACTCTCGGAATTCCTCTGCGCAGTTGATTATACTTAACCTATGCTTCAGCATGCTCGTCAACGAATCTCGGTTGACCCATGCCAGTCTCTTCTAACCAACCCGGAATAATGCGGCACGCAACCGGCGGTCAGGTACCTGTCTGGCTCGATGGATTCCTTCCCCAAAACGATTTTGCAAATGCCACAAATGCTGAGCTTGGCACCTGTGAGGGCTATCATCGTCCTGGAAATCAGCCCTGAGGTGGCTTGTTTTATTCAACCCTTGGTATGATTTTGTCTTCTTCCAGCTTGCCTCATGGCTCGGAGAGGAACGTAAGGATAAGTCCCTCCCAAACCAATCAGTATGAGAAATGTTATCTCGGGACGGGACAATGAATTCATCCGTAGGGAACCACTCAAACATCCATTTACCTGGTCTTCTTTGAGATTTTCGAACAATTCTACCCACCCTCTGGCGTCCTCTGGCTGAGCGATCATCTTTGGCATATGATTCATACGGCTCGGCTGGTGGAGGCGATATGATCATCCCAATCTCTGCGTAGGATCTCCTGTCGGTATTCTCCTTTCTGAAGGTGCTCCCATGAGCCAAAGCTGAAGCAATTAAGTTGCAAACCCTCAAAATGACTGCCTTGTTGTTGACACTTGTTCAAGGCGCGGTATATCTCGGCGACGATCATGGGCACTATGCTGAAATTTTGCCCAACAATTCCTTCCATCAAAGTTTTGGTTACCATGGCTAGTCTGGTGTGGATCCTAGCCTTCTTCATAGGGAACACGATCATCCCCAAAAAGCAAAACATGAAAACAAAGACCCTTCTATGGACAAGCCCCAATGAGGTGATAGCAAATTCATCTGAATAGGTGCGGTATGACTTGCTATGGCCGTACCTTTCGTATAGATAGTCAAACGGGATGTAGGAGTCTTTCAAACAGGTTAAGTCTGGGTTTTTCTCCAACCCCATCATTTTAAGGAAACCCCTTCCTTTACGATTTTCTGGAATAAGCAGACCCGGAGTCTCCCAAGGAATTCCAGCTAGACCCCCTATCTCTTCAAGTAAAGGAGTCATCTCTAGATCACCAAAGCGGAACACAGATTTGTCACTATCCTAGAACAATGTTGCAGCCTCTATGATTCTGTTGTTAGGTTGAGTCTCTAGGAGAGAAGGCAGATTCCCTAGGTACTTGCGGACGAGTGTTTGATCACTAGAATGGAGGTCGTTCCACCAATTCAGTAGCCTTGGATGAATGTTGGTTACCATGCCAAATCTGGGGATCTCGTGCCTCATTTTCTGCAAAACAAAGTGTTAGGCCCTTACCCCCACCAGACTCGACTATTTAAATCAATAATTAGCATAGCAAAGCACTTAAGTTCTCCAAATAAATGCACAGAACGTGGAGGTGTCCGTTTGGGTTTCAAGGAAACCCGGTGGACTTTGGACAAGGCTATCTTAATGAGTCATTATGTGTACAACATAACTGACTCAGCTAGGTTTGACCATGATGCATGTACAGTTTAATGGAGTAAGTTTTCTATCTTGAAGTGCTAGACTGGTACCCTTGAGCGGACAACTCAAAAGGGAAAGGCACGGAACCGTCGACTACACCGTTGATCGACCGGTTTTACCGCAAATATGCCTTTGCCAAATTTAGGGGGTTGTAGTATTGGAAGTGCGCAACTACTCATTATAAGCGTTGCTATAGTATTTGTTTGGCACGAGTGGAATATGATGTTGAGGATGCAGTTTACAAGGATGAAACAAATTGACATGTATTTTCACGTTCATACAATAAAGTTTACAATAATTTCTCAAAAATTATAACGGTATTGATGGAAAGCAATAAATGAAAGTAATTAAAGAAAAAAAAAACAAAAGAACAAGTTAGTTTCAAATAAAGACATTAAACAAAAGCAATAAAAGAAAGCAATAAAGTCACGTATAGCATGCAATGGTAAAAGCCTAAAGACATCCCCAGCAGAGTCGCCATGCTGTCGACGCCCCCTTTTTCCTCGCGGAATCGGGTTCACGACATTTGGGAAGACAACTCTTTTCCCACTTTGGGAATTGGGTTTTTTGAGAGTTTGGGGAGTTGCCACCTAATGATTATAGTGCATTTGGACACTTTTAGAAGAATTAAAGATGCAGACCAGAGTTTTGGGTAAGGGCTTGAAATTATCTCGAGGGAAAGGTGTTAGGCACCCCTCAAGATCCACTAGTGTGGTTCCCGGCCATGCTACCATTGTGACTTTAGATGTAAAAAATAAACAAGTACAAGAAGCACAAAAGGTTAAAAGAAGTGCTGAATTTTAAAGGAGCAATTTTGTAAAAAAACGTGCAAGTGGAGAAAAAGGTCAAGTACTTAGTGCAAATAATCCGAAAAGATCATGCGAGAAGTAGGAATTGAAAATGCAATAGCTTTAAAGATTCAGAAAATTTTATTAAACTAATAAAGAAGGATAAAGGGGTCCTAGGTTTATACATTACATGGATCATTCGCACAACACTGGTACTCAATTGTACGTGGAGTGTTAACGTGTAATCATCATCTCCATGTCTACCCTTCCCACCCTGTTAAGGTATTAAAGCGCGGAATGGTATCGTTTACTTATCGCATGCTACTACCCGTCCCAATCCTATTAGTCCCGGGGTATTAGGACTTCTAATCCTAAAGGGAAAGAAAGGGATGTGGGGCCTTTTGGAGTTTAAAGGATAAAATTCTAGCTCGACATTCAAAACAAGTATCAAGTAAAATGGGAGGACAAGCAAGCATACAAGGCTCAAATTAACCCCAGAAGTCAAACAATCATTTAGTTTAGCATGCCTTGACTAATACTGATTTGGTCTTAGATTAAATTAAGCAGCGAGCGGACTGGTTCAACACATGTATTTAAACAGAGAGTCTGCATTAGGCAACTCGGATACAGTTGTCAAGGACTGACCCAATTCATTAATTAGCCAACCCTTGTTTATGAGTTGAAATAAAAAACCTAGGCATAGGATCTATTAATTTCAGGAAAAAGATGCAAAGAGGTACCAGTAGTTTCAGAAAAGATGCAAGTTGATTTTAGAAAAAAGAATTATCAGTTTAAACAAAGAGAAAAGATGCAAACCGTTTTTTAGAAAAGAGTTACCAGTTATTTCAGAAAAGATGTAGACTGATTAAAAGGTTTACGAGTTTCGGGGGAGTGCAGATTGGCTATAGGAAAAAGGTTTACCAATTTTAGCGGGCTTCAGAAGTAGAAAATTAGCAATTTTAATAAAGACACTAGTTCCAGCAATCGATACTGTTTAAGAACGAATGATGCTATTAAAGACAAGGTTTCCTATATGCATGCTTTCTATATGTTTACTGATTTTAACACCCTTTCCTGATATCAATAAGAGTCTTATACACATGATGTCTATATGCAACTTTGTTATTAAGCCTATAAACGGTTTGCCTAATGACATTTATATATGCAGAAATGCAAGAGCCTATAGACATGATCTCTATATGTGTCATTACAGAACATGAATGTTAAATCCTATAGACATGCTTTCTAGGTGATTTTTGCGGTAAAGTTAAGCGTTAAATCCTATAGGCATGGTCTCTATGTGATTGAATCAGTATTAAAGACCCTATAGGCAGGATTTCTAGTTTGAATAAAATCCTAATTCATGATTTCTACCCCTTGGATAGAAGAAAGTAAAGACCCCTCCCACACCCTTTTACTATACTCCCCGAGTTTCATACAAAATTATTACAACCCAATGAATCAAACTGGAAATTAAAGGATACATCAAAAGCTAACAGATAGATCCGAGTAGCCTAATTCAACCTTAATGTCTAATAACATGCGATTGAGCCACTTCCGGGATCCAGATTTCCAAAGCCTTCTCTTTATCCAAGGTGCTTCAAAGTTCCAAGGAATCTCAGGGATTCCAGGCATTGCTTACACCCAGGATACTACCAGAATTAGAATAGTGCAGTGTGGAAGAGCCGGCTCTCATGCATCCAAGTTCAGAGGGAGCTCGGGGGTCCCAAAGCATGGCTTGCAAGAGAGGGGCAGAACTTATAGCTAAGAGTAAGTGCAAAGTGAAAGGGAATTGGGGGGCCATGACAGGTGGTGGTCATACCTAGCTACAAAGTAGGCTGGCACACCCCTGACCACCTGCTTGGTCAAACACATTAAGAGCAGACCCTTGAAGGTCAGACCAGAGTCTGGACAGTGATTAGGACACTGCCAGACCCAAGTCTAAAGCTCAACAACACATAAAGGGGGAAAGGGAATGGGAACTGATTGAGTTTGGGATTCAAATAATCCAATCCAGAATCATGGACAACAATATTAGAGTGTTGTCTTGCCCCAAACCATAACTCACCTATAAAGGGGTATGAGGGTTTGGGATTCATAAAGTATCAAATTCATGACTAACAACTGACAGGATGCATACATAATTTAAATACTGAATTACAAAGGAAAGGGGGGGAACATGTTACAATATGCTAGAAACAAATGTCAACTAAAAGAATTGGACAGAAGAGGGCAGAAGTAAACACATTGTGGTGGAGACATGTAAACTAACTGAGACATACCAGTAGAGAAGCAAAAGAGCGCAAGAGAAAGTAGAGTAAACAAAGTCCACAGCAGCACAAGTAAAAGAGAAAGAGTTTTTAAGTGAGAGTGACTTGTGGACTCCGATTGCGTTCTGTGTTCGTGTGTTCAAAGAAAAGGGAGGAGATATTTATAGCTTTGAAAACGTGTAGAGAAATAAGGTAACAAGTACAAATCTAACACAAATATGGCATGGTCACAAATCAGAATCAATTAGTATAAGACTCCCCTTTAATCAGGGAATTCTTATTCAAACGGATACTAACCGTATCCAAATAAGGAAAGGAGAACCAGCCTTGCAAGCAGAATGGCTGTTGCCACAAAAGAAACAGTGAAGTCATACAATAGGCAATTAAGTCTAAGTAAAGGATTTGAAATTATTTTTGGAAAGATTCAGTGGGGCCAATCAAAGGAAAAGGAATCAATTAGACTTTGACAGGCTAGTAAAATCATGATCTCAAGGAAGGAAAGGTTTTTTGAAATCAATTTCGAGTTAAGTAAATCACAGGAGGTACTCAGTATATAATGCATGCACAAATAGCAGACATGTGAGGCTAAGTTATGGCAAAAGAAACATCATGCAGCAATAGCATAGAGCAGACATTCAAAGCATGTTAGTTAGGCTTCAAGGTGTAATAGAGAGAGAAGGAGTCGAAAACATGCAGAGAGTCGAGTGAGAATCACAAGCGTAGAACATATAGAGAAAAGAAATGTTGAAACAAGGCATCAAGTTGAATAATTTCAAACATACAAGCATGCAAAAACAACCTCACAAGACTTTGAATGGCCTCCCAAAGAGACTAGGGTTTTCAAATCAGTTGAGTTTAGAGACGACAAACAGGTGAAACAACAAGTAATTTCAGAGTCCCAAGTGAAACCCTTAAAAATTAGGGTTTTCAGTAAACCAAACAGATAGGCTCATGAACTCGAATAAATTCCCGAAATTAGGGTTTTTAACATCAAACAAACCTAGAGATGATCCGCGTATGAATTGAATAAAATCTTAACAAACAGACTCAAACAATCACAAAATTAGGGTTTTCAACATGCTTACTCAGATAAGGAAAACAAACAACAAAGTCAGAAACATGCCAAGAATAAGAGAGGAACTTCGAAATAACTTAACCTAAAACCATAGTTAAAAGAACATAGAGTTTTGAATGCAAAAAATTAGGGAAACTTTGAGAAACATGCTCATAACATTCAAACACATATAGATCTTGGAGCAGATCTAAGATATAAATAGAAGGAACCTTAGAGCTAGGGTTTCATAAGAAACCCAGGCGATGAGAAAGGCTCTGGAAACTCCAGATCTAGGAAGGATAGTCGAAGATCGAGCTCGAATGGCCATGGCTGGCCGGACAGAGGTTGAAGGCGACCGGAGAACAGCCATCGAACAACGGCTTGGTCGAGACCCCTTCAAGATCTTGTCATAGGACCTCAGAGATGAGCGCATAGAAGCCATGGGAGGCCGATATAGGCCTTAGAAGAGTCTGGGAAGCCATGGATTAGGGTTTCGGTGAGAGGCGGAGGCTAGGGTTTGAGGTGAGTTGAGAGAGAGTTGAGTAAAAAGGAGGATTCAGAGGCGGCGTATTGTGAGGAATGGGGTAGGGTTTGGGGTCGTTTGAAATTTAAAAAGGAAAGGGGAGGTCTGGGCCGTTGATCAAAAATGATCAACGGCTCAGATTAAAAGAAAGCGGGCGGGTTTGATTTAATGGGTACTGGGTCGGGTTGATTGGGTAATTGGGCTGGGGTGATTTGGGCTCAAATTGGGGCTGAATTGGGTTATCAATTTGGCTATAGTTGAAATGCATTGGGGCTAAATCGTAAATAGCTAATTTTCCCTTTTTTAATTTTTTATAAAATAGTAACACAATTTAAAAGTAAATTAAGAGTACTGGGTAAATAAATATTATATAAATATTAATTTAAAAATGCTGGGATTAATTTTATAATTATAAAATGCTAAAAATTACAAGATAGGCTATGATTGCAATTATATGCAATTAGCTTTAAAAATGCCAAATGAATTTGTAAAAAATATGCAAAAATTACCTTACTTATATTGTGGTGTAAACATGAGAATGAAATAAGTTACTCACCAAAAATGATAATTTGGGAATAATTTTGGTTTTTTGTGGTATTAAAACAGGCAATAAATTGGTTTAAAAATCTTGAAAAATACCAAAACTCATGGGCGTGCTTATATATGCACACATATGCTATTTTGGAAGTATTTTGGGTACAAAAATACATAGGGAAAAATTGGGTATCAACATAGGGCATTTGGGAATTATAAATAGATGATGAAATGGGGTAATATAATAGTGGAATATGAATTGCCAGGGATATCAGATCATACACCAATGTTGCTGGCCATGGGAGATGAGCAGAATAACACTAAGTGTCCTTTTAGGTTCTTCAATGTTTGGGCAGAGCACAACGAATTTGATCACATAGTAGAAGAAACTTAGAGACAAGTTAAAGACCATTGGCTCATGAGGGGAATATGGAGAAAACTGAAAACATTAAGAACCAGACTGAAGATATTAAACAATAGGGAATTCAGAAATGCTAAACAGAAAATGGAAGAAGCAAGGAATGAAATCAGAAGAGTGCAGAGCCAGTTGCAACAGAATTATACTGATACTATGCATGAACAAAAGAGAAATGCATTACAAAAATTAGAAAAGTGGGCAATGATTGAAGATAGTATTATAAAGCAGAAGGCAAGGGCTAAATGGATAAAGCTGGGGGATGCAAACACTAAGTATTTCTCAGCAGTAATGAAGGAAAGGAAGCACAGAAAAGAAATAAAGGAACTGATAGCTATGGATGGAATGAAGATAAACAAACCAACTGAGGTTAAATAAGAGATAATTAGATTCTATAAAAGTCTAATTGGCACAGCAGTAAATAGAATAGTAATGAAGAAAGGGCCAATACTAACTCAAGAATAAAGGTTGTTGCTATGTACAAAAGTTACTAAACAGGAAGTGTACGAGGGGATAAAAGGAATAGGAGATGATAAGGCTCCAGGGATAGATGGATATAATGCTGTGTTTTCAAAAGAGCATGGCACATTATTGGTAGCGAGGTGACTACAACAGTACAAGATTTCTTCTCAACAGGAAGATTATATAAAGCCATTAATTGTACAACCATCACTTTGATACCCAAGATAGATAATCCAGCAACAATCAAAGAGTATAGACCAATAGCATGTTGCACAGTGTTATACAAACCGATTTCAAAGATCTTGGCAGCAAGAATGCAGAAGGTAATTGAGGGGATTATATGTAAAGCCCAAGATGGTTTTGTTCCAAGTAGGAAAATAGGTGATAATATTATTTTGGCTCATGAACTAGTAAAGGGATACATAAGGAAACATATATCACCAAGGTGCATGATTAAAATAGACATACAGAAGGCTTATGATTCAGTAGAATGGAGCTATTTGGAACATAATATGAGGTTTCTAGGATTCCCTGAAAGATTTATAACTTGGATGATGGAATGTGTTAAAATAGTCAACTATATTATTCTGGTGAATGGAGAGCCAACTGATCCTTTCAATGCTGAGAAGGGATTGAGACAAGGGGATCCTATGTCTCCATTTCTATTTGCAAGTGGAATGGAGTACTTAAGTCGAACCTCAAAGGAAATGGTAGAGAGGAAACAATATCATTATCATCCCAGATGTGCCAAATTAAAACTAACTCACTTACGTTTTGCAGATGATCTTTTAATATTTTCCAGAGGAGATGTTGAATTAGTAACTGAGGTTCTTCAAAGTTTTAATCAATTCTCAGATGCCTCAGGATTGCAAGCAAACATAGGGAAAAGCTCCATTTATTTTGGAGGGTGGGACAACAAGACGAAGAGCAGATATTGCAAACACTGGGATTGACGAGAGGAATGTTACCTTTCAAATACAAAGGAGTTCCACCGTCAACTAGAAAGCTAACAATGATACAATGGAAGCCTCTCATTGAGAAGATTGTAGCAAGAATCACTTCATGGACAGCAAAAAAACTATCATATGCAGGAAGAAGTCAGTTGATATGAAGTGTTTTGTTTGGAGTCCAGTCCTATTGGGCTCAATTGTTCATACTGCCAACAAAGGTGATGAAAGCTGTGGAATGTTTTTGTAGAAGCTATCTTTGGACAGGTAACAATTGTCGCGCCCCCTTTTTCTCGCGAAATTGGGTTTATGACATTCGGTTGGGACAACTCTTTCCTTTTGGAAAAGGGGTTTTGCATTTTTGAAGAGTCGCCACCTAACGATTTTAAGGTGCGTTAGGGCACCTATGGGGTTCAACTACAACTACGTTAGATAACCAGAGATAGGGTAAGGGCTTGAAATTATCCCAAGGGGAAGGTGTTAGGCACCCCTCAGGATGCACTAGTATGGTTCTCGGCCAGATAGTTTTGTAAATTTGTGCAATTAACAAGTAAACAAACAAGGCTCAAATAATAGGGGATTTTAAATACACAAGTGTTTGAAAACGATTAAATAAAGTAGGGTTTCAAAAAGAGTTATAATCTAAGCATGCTGACGAATGTAAAGGGGTCCTAGTTCTGTTTGTCATATGGATCACATCAATGCAATATCCGGTAATCACTCCTCAAAAGAGGGGCTACACGTGGTATTAGCACACCGGTCATCATATCCATATCTACCCTTCCCACCCTGTAAAGGTATTAAAGCACGGATTGGTCTCGACCATTATTGCGTGCTATTACCCGTCCCATTCCCATCAGTCCCGGAGGAATATTAGGACTACTATTCCTACAAGAGGGAGGATTTTGGGCTGACTCTTAGGTTTAAAGGTAAAAAGGCTAAGGCGACAAACAAAAACACGTAGGACTGCACTTAAAGGGGAAACGTGTAAGCAATTAGAAGGCTCATATAACCTCCGCAAATAATGCATATAAATAGCACGTCTCAAACACATTTAAAGTATGAATTTTTTAAGTCCTAAAGTAGGGGATTTGAGTCAGAACAGATTCATTATATAGCTCAGATAAGAAGTTCGAAATTAGGCCTGCCTGTTGGTTGTAGCAAGTGATAATTAGCGAAGGCAGTTCCAGTTTTATTCAAGTTGTTACCGAGGCTTGCCTAGGCGTAATAATGATATCCTATGAGCAAGATATCTATATTGATTGGGAATACAGTAGAGCAGTGATTAGTTTTAAGCAGACAACTTGAGATCCTATAGACGTTCTTTCTAACGGTATTAAGTCGAGGCAGTGTTTGAGAAACTTATTAAAGAAGCGGCAGATTACTAAATTAATCCAATTCAGAATAATAACATGAACTAGACAGCTTTTCCAACTAAATCATTTTAAATTCTATAGGCATGATTTCCATTATAGCTATTTAGATCTGTGACGACCCAACCCGTCATCACATGTGTTACCACCCCGTTTCCCCCATTTTCTGCTTCTTTATGCTTCATTATCAGTGTTGGGTGGGAACGAGTTGATTTGGATTGATTTTAGTAGAAAATGAGACACTTAGTCTCTTTAAGGTAGGTTTGTTTTGGAAAAGTCAACCGGACATTGTCTTATGTGTTAGAGGGTTCGGATATGAATTCCGATAATTCGATTAGCTTTCGGGGGATGATTTGTGACTAGGGAGGGGGATCGGAAGTAATTTTGGAGGTCTGGTGTAGAATTAGGCTTGAATTGGCAAAGTTAGACTTTTGGCGAATTCCGGTTGATAGGTGAGATTGTGATCCGGGGGTCGGAATGGAATTCCGAGAGTGGCAGTAGCTTCGTTAGGTGATTTGGGATGTGTGTGCAAAATTTCAGGTCATTCGGAGGTGTTTTGGTTGGGTTTTTGATCGAATGCGTGTTTCGGAAGTTTTAGAAGAACATAGGCTTCAATTCGATGAGAAATGATGGTTTTAGTATTGTTTGAGGTGTCTTTATGATTGGAACAAGTTTGAATGATGTTATAGGAGGTGTTGGTGCTTTTGGCTGAAGTCACTGGGGTCTCGGGGTGATTTCGGATGGTCAACAGGAAGTATTGGTTTGAGAACTTAAGAAAAATGCAGCTGCTTCTAGTATTTTCGCTCCTGCAGAAGTGGGACCGCAGAAGCGATACCACAGAAGCGAGGAGCGAGCTGCAGAAGTGGCAGGGATTGCAGGTGCGCATAGAGCGACCGCATCTGCGGAGTCGCAGATGCGACAAGGTGATCGCAGATGCGGATTTTGGAAAGCTAAGGGGAAATCGCTCGTGCGAAAATGAAATCGCAGATGCGGGAGCCGCAGAAGCGGTCTTGTCACCGCAGAAGCGGTTTATTTCGCAGAAGCGACACTTATCCGCAAAAGTGGAAGTCGCAGATACGGATAAGGAGCCGCAGATGCGGAAATAACTGGTCAGTGATGTTTTAATTCTCCTTCGCGAAATTTCAAAGGGTTTCATAATTTTCACTTCGGACTTGGAGAATTTGGGCGAGTTGGAAGAGAGAAATCAAGGGACTTCATTGAGGTAAGGATTTCTGAGTCTAAAACACGATTTTATGGTGCAAATACATGAATTAAGACTGAAAAATTAAGGAATCAAGGGTCAAAAATGGTGATTAGGGCTTGAAACTTAAGAGAGTTAAAATGGGGACTTGAGGGGTCATTTGGACTCCGATTTTCGTGTTCTTTATATGTATAGACTCGTGGTGAGATAAGGAATCCGTTGATGGTAAATTTTCTAATTTTCGAGAAGTGGGCCCGGGGCTCGGGTTTTGCTAATTTCGAGATTTTAGCTATTTTTCGATTGTTTTCGATTGGGTATTGTCCCATTAGCATATTGTGATGTATTCGTTGTGGTTTTGATCAGATTCGGTACACGAGGAGGTCAATTCGAAAGGCAAGGGCATAGCGAGCAAGGACTTTGGCCGGCTTGAGGTGAGTAATAGATGTAAATGTTGTTCTGAGGGTATGAAACCCCGTGTTTGCACATCGTAGTGCTATAATGAGGTGACTTGCACGCCGGGTAGCGAGCGTGGGGCAGAGCACCGTTGGGGATTGTGACTTGGTCCGTCTCGGTAGATGAATACACCGCGTATTTGACTGAAATTCACTTATTATTATTTTAATTGAGCTGATTGCTATATTTGGGCTTCGTGCCAATTGATTAAATCCTTCAGAGATTGTTATTACTGGTTTTTTACCATTTCTACATATCATTGAATTCAGTCCTAGAATTTAATACTGTTTTGCAAACTCAGCCACTTTCCTCAAACTAGAAACTTAATTAATATTTTTTTAAATGAAGTTTGGGCTGAATATTTCTATATTAATGTGCCCGGTAGGCTTATGTGATTTTGGACTGAGTATGGGATCGGGCTGCGCGCCGCAGCGGTATGATATTGATATTGATATGAGGCTGAGGGCTTAGTTGATGCCATGATATGGCTTATTATTGCGCTTGGGCCGTAACGGGCCCCTCCCGGAGTCTGCATACCCCCAGTGAGCGCCGTCGACGATAAATAAATGGAGCGGGCTGCACGCCGCAGCGAGTACTGGTCTATGTGTTGCATTGCATATTATTAATTGTCATTTATTTACTTATCTGCTGTGATATTTCTATAATTGTTTTCACTGTCTTACTGGATTTTATGCTGCTGGGTTCAAGTTGCCGTATTTATAGAGTTACTTTGTGCCTATTGAGGATTTTTTTTTCTCAGTCTTTATTTATGCTTATTACTCACTGGGTCGGAGTACTCACATTACTCCCTGCACCTTGCATGCAGATCCAGGTACTACTGAGGCTGAGTGAGGACTTCTCTGTTGAGCAGCTTATCCGGGAGTATCAAGGTAGCTGCACTTGACGTCCGCAATCCTGATCTTCCCTCTGTCTTATTTGTCTTATTTCCGCGTTTCTAGAGACTATATGTAGTAGGTTGATACTCTTGTGTTAGAGGCTCAAACTTGTGACACCGGATTCTTCGGGCTGTGTAATTGCTTTATTACTTGGGATTCCGCATATTTTACTTTATTTCAGATATTCAGTATGGTGACTTAGTTATTCATCCATGTTATATAAATTCATGAGTTGTATAAATGGTCAAGGTTATTGAATTGGTCAGGCTTGCCTAGCAATGTGTTGGGCGCCATCACGACCGGGGTTGGGGTCATGACAAGTTGGTATCAGAGCCTAGGTTACTTGGGCTCGCGAGTCATGAGCCGATTGGTAGAGTCCCGTGGATCGGTACGGAGACGTCTGTACTTATCCTCGAGAGGCTGCCGAACCTTTAGGAAAACTTCATATTCTTGAAACTCTTGTCGTGCGGCTTTGTTGAACTGAGAACTAAATCTTTATTATTCTATTCTCTCACAGATGGTGAGGACACGAGCTACCGGACGTGACGGACGACCACCAGTGCCACCTACTGAGGCCGCCAGAGGCCGTCGACGCGGTCGTGGTCGTGGCAGAGGCAGAGTAGCCGGGGCAGCATCTGCTGATCCACTAATTGCCCCAGCTCAGGATCAGGCTCCAGCTGTGGATACTCCAGCAGCACCTGCTCAGGCGCCAGCTGTGCCTATCGTGATTCCGGGTCTTCAGGAGACCTTGGCACAAATATTAACGGTCTGCACTGGCCTGGCTCATGCGGTTTCAGCCACCACAGCAGCATCAGCTACTTCAGAGGCCGGGGGAGGCAATCAGACCCCTGTTGCTCGCACACCTGATCAGGCGGCGCAGGGACTACAGACACTAGAGGCACCTCCAGCTCAATAGGTTGCACCAGCTCGGGGCTTCGTGGTTCCAGCTATGCCAGACGATGAGCAGCGTCGTCTCGAGAGGTTTGGTAGGCTCCAGCCTCTGACATTCGGTGGTGCTGAGGGCGAGGATGCCCAGGGTTTTCTTAACAGATGTCAGCATATGCTCCGTACGGTAGGGATCCTTGAGTCGAGTGGTGTGGCATTTACTACTTTTCAGTTCATGGGGGCTGCTCTTACTTGGTGGGAGGACTTTGAGATGCATAGGCCTGCCGGTGCAGCACCTCTGACTTGGCAGCAGTTCTCCGCTCTTTTTCTGGAGAAGTATGTACCTCAGTCTCGTAGGGAGGAGCTACGTAGGCGGTTTGAGTGGTTGACACAGGGAGATATGACAGTGACTCAGTACGAGATGAGGTTTTCCCAGCTGGTTCGTTATGCTACTTGAATGGTTCCGTCAGATCGTGAGAGGATTAGGAGATTTGTGGATGGCCTTAACTACCATCTCCGTATTCTGATGACTAGAGAGAGAGTACTAGGTGCTACGTTTAAGGAGGTGGTGGACATCGCTCGTGAGATCGAGTCAGTTCGCCGTAGAGAGCGAGAGGAGAGGGAGGTTAAAAGGCCTCGTGGATCGGGCAGTTACGGTGGTGCTCCTTCGAGGGGCCAGTTTCAGCATGGTAGAGGTCGTTCTTTCAGGACTGCTCAGTCAGCTTGTCCAGAGTATCGTGGGGGGACCTTCAGGCCGTGGTCATCATGGGCCCCAGCAGGGTCAGTCTTCACTCAGCGCCCTCCCAGCTCAGAGTTCATCTCATGCCCCATCAGTTCAGGGTTCTTCTGCGCCGAGTGCATCTGCTAGTCACTCCGGTGCGAGGGGTTCCCGACAGTCCCCATCTCCAGTACCGGGCAGCTGTTATGAGTGTGGAGAGTTTGGTCACTTGAGGGGCAGTGCCCTCGCCTTCGTGGCAGACAGCATCAGTAGAGGGGTCAGCCCTCGACTTCTGCTCCAGTTACTTTATCACCCGCTCAGTCAGCTAAGGGTGGAGATCAGGCAGCCAAGGGTCATCCCAAAGGCGGAGATCGATCTGGCGGTGTCCAGGCTCGTTTCTACGCTATGCCATGCAGGATAGATGTCATTGCTTCAGACGTTGTCATTACAGGTATTATTTCAGTCTGTCATAGAGACGCCTCAGTATTATTTGATCCCGGTTCTACCTATTCATATGTGTCTTCATATTATGCTCATCATTTGGGTACGTCCCGAGGGTGTCTTGCTTTACCTGTTCATGTATCTACCCCGGTGGGCGATACTATTGTTGTAGACCATGTGTACCGGTCATGTTTGGTGACTATTGGGGGTCTAGAGACCCGAGTTGATTTACAGCTATTGAGCGTGGTGGACTTCGATGTTATCTTGGGCATGAACCGGTTATCTCCTTGTCATGCTATTCTAGACTGTCATGCTAAGATAGTCACTTTGGCTATGCCTAATGTACCACGGATCGAGTGACGTGGTGTGACTGACTATGTTCCTAGTAGGGTTATTTCCTTCTTGAAGGCCCACCGTATGGTTGGGAAGGGTTGTCTTTCCTATTTGGCGTTTGTGAGAGATGTGGGAGCTGAGATCCTAGCATTGATTCTGTTCCGGTTGTGAGGGAGTTTCCCAATGTGTTTCCTGCAGACCTGCCAGGCATGCCGCCGGATAGGGATATTGATTTTGGTATTGACCTGGTGCTAGGCACTCGGCCCATTTCTATTCCACCATATCATATGGCACCAGCGAAGTTGAAAGAATTGAAGGAGCAGCTTCAGGAGCTCTTGGATAAGGGGTTCATTCGGCCTAGTATGTCACCTTGGGGTGCACCAATCCTGTTTGTGAAGAAGAAGGATGGCACAATGAGAATGTGCATCGATTATAGGCAATTGAACAAGGTAACAATTAAGAACAAGTATCCCCTACCTCGCATTGATGATTTGTTTGACCAGCTTCAGGGAGCGAGGGTGTTCTCCAAGATTGATCTCCGTTCGGATTATCACCAGTTGAATATCAGGGATTCAGATATTCATAAGACTGCTTTCAGGACTAGGTATGGTCACTATGAGTTTCTTGTCATGTCTTTCGGGCTGACCAATGCCCAGCAGCGTTCATGCACCTGATGAACAGTGTATTTCGGCCTTATCTGGATTCATTTGTCATAGTGTTTATTGATGATATACTGGTATACTCGCGCAGTCTGGAGGAGCACGCACAGCATTTACGAGTTGTGTTGCAGAGATTAAGGGAGAAGAGGCTTTATGCAAAGTTCTCCAAGTGTGAGTTCTGGCTCGGTTTAGTGGCTTTCTTGGGACACGTGGTGTCCAGCGAGGGGATTCAGGTTGATCCGAAGAAGATAGAGGTGGTGCAGAGTTGGCCTAGACCGTCCTCAGCCCCAGAGATTCGTAGTTTCCTTGGGTTGGCAGGCTATTATCGCCGGTTTGTTCAGGGTTTTTCCTCTATTGCATCGTCCTTGACCAAGTTGACTCAGAACGGTGTCTCATTTGCGTGGTCGGACGAGTGCGAGAAGAGCTTTCATAAGCTCAAGACGGCTTTGACCACAGCTCCAGTATTGGTGTTGCCATCAGCTTCAGGTTCTTATACGGTATATTGCGACGTGTCCAGAGTTGGGATAGGTTGTGTTTTGATGCAGGAGGGTAGAGTTATTGCTTATGCTTCTCGTCAGTTGAAGCCCCATGAGCAGAACTACCCCGTTCATGATTTGGAGCTAGCTACTATAGTCCATGCATTGAAGATTTGGAGGCATTACTTGTATGGCGTATCCTGTGAGGTATTCACTGATCATCGCAATCTTCAGCATTTGTTCAAGCAAAAGGATCTGAATTTGAGGCAGCGTAGATGGTTAGAGTTAGTTAAGGATTATGACATTACTATTCTGTATCACCCGGGTAAGGCCAATGCAGTGGCCGATGCTTTGAGGCGAAAGTCGGTGAGTATGGGGAGCTTCGCATACATTCCAGTTGAGGAGAGGCCATTTGCAGTTGAGGTTCAGGACTTGGCCAATCAATTTGTGAGACTAGATATTTCAGAATCCAGTCGGGTGTTGGCTTGTGTTGTTTCTCGGTCATCCTTGTATGACCGCATCAGGGAGTGCCAGTATGATGATCCGCATTTGCTTGTCCTAAAGGACAGGGTTCAGCATGATGATGCCAGGGATGTGACTATTGGAGATGATGGTGTGTTGAGGATGCAGGGCCGGATTTGCGTGCCCAACGTGGATGGGCTTCGGGAGTTGATATTGGAGGAGGCCCATAGCTCGCGGTATTCCATTCATCCGGGTGCCGCGAAGATGTATCAGGATCTTAGACAACACTATTAGTGGCGGAGGATGAAGAGAGATATTGTGGAGTATGTAGCCCGGTGTCTTAATTGTCAGCAGGTGAAATATGAGCATCAGAGACCGGGTGGCTTGCATCAGCAGATGGTTATTCCTGAGTGGAAGTGGGAGAGGATCACTATGGATTTTGTTACCGGACTCCCACGGACATTGAAGAAATTTGATGCTATTTGGGTGATTGTTGATAGGCTGACCAAGTCCGCGCACTTCATTCTTGTTTGCACTACTTATTCTTCAGAGCGGCTGGCAGAGATTTACATTCGGGAGATTATTCGGTTGCATGGTGTTCCCGTTTCCTTCATATCAGATCGGGGCACTCAGTTCACCTCTTAGTTTTGGCAGGCTGTTCAGCGAGAGTTGGATACTCAGGTGCAGTTGAGCACAGCTTTTCACCCTCAGACGAACGGGCAGTCCGAGCGCACCATTCAGATATTGGAGGATATGTTACGCGCCTCTGTTATTGATTTTGGAGGGTCATGGGATCGATTTCTACCACTTGCAGAGTTTGCGTACAACAACAGCTATCAGTCCAGCATTCAGATGGCACCGTATGAGGCCTTGTAGATCTCCAGTTAGTTGGTTCGACCCCAGGGAGGCTAGATTGTTGGGGACAGATTTGGTTCAGGAGGCATTGGAGAAGGTGAAGGTGATTCAGGAGAGAATCCGTACAACACAGTCGAGGCAGAAGAGTTATGCGGACAGGAAGGTCCGAGATGTATCCTATATGATTGGTGAGAAGGTCTTGATGAAGGTTTCACCCACAAAGGGTGTTATGAGATTCGGAAAGAAAGGGAAGCTGAGTGCGGTTCATTTGGCCTTTTGAGGTACTTAGGAGGATCGGGGAGGTGGCTTATGAGCTTGCCTTGCCACCTAGCTTGTCAGGCGTGCATCAAGTTTTTCATGTTTCTATGCTCCGGAAGTACATTGGGGACCCGTCCCATGTTCTAGATTTCAGTACAGTTCAGCTGGAGGGTGACTTGACATATGATGTAGAGCCAGCATCCATTTTGGATCGTCAGGTTCGGAAATTGAGGTCAAAGGATGTTGCTTCGGTGAAAGTGCAGTGGAGAGGTCGGCCCGTGGAGGAGGCTACCTGGGAGACCGAGCGGGAGATGCGGAGCAGATACCTCCACCTATTTGAGGCATCAGGTATGTTTCTTGACTCGCTCGAGGACGAGCGTTTGTTTAAGTTGGGGAGGATGTGATGACCCAACCCGTCGTCACTTATGTTACCGCCCTATTTCCCCCGTTTTCTGCTTCTTTATGCTTCATTATCAGTGTTGGGTGGGAACGAGTTGATTTGGATTGATTTTAGTAGGAAATGAGACACTTAGTCTCTTTAAGGAAGGTTTGTTTTGGAAAAGTCAACCAGACATTGACTTATGTGTTAGAGGGTTCAGATATGAATTCCGATAATTCGGTTAGCTTCGGGGGATGATTTGTGACTAGGGAGGGGGATCGAAAGTAATTTTGGAGGTCCGGTGTAGAATTAGGCTTGAATTGGCAAAGTTAGAATTTTGGCGAATTCCGGTTGATCGGTGAGATTTTGATCCGGGGGTCGGAATGGAATTCCGAGAGTGGCAGTAGCTTCGCTAGGTTATTTGGGATGTGTGTGCAAAATTTCAGGTCATTCGGAGGTGTTTTAGTTGGGTTTTTGATCGAATGTGTGTTTCGGAAGTTTTAGAAGAACGTAGGCTTGAATTCAGTGAGAAATGATGGTTTTAGTGTTGTTTGAAGTGTTTTTATGATTGGAACAAGTTTGAATGATGTTATAGGAGGTGTTGGTTCTTTTGGCTGAGGTTCCGGGGGCCTCGGGGTGATTTCGTATGGTCAACGGGAAGTTTTGGTTTGAGAACTTAAGAAAAATTGCAGCTGCTTCTGCTATTTTCGCTTCTGCGGAAGTGGGACCGCAGAAGCGGTGCCGCAGAAGCGAGGAGCGAGCCACAGAAGCGGTAGGGATCGCAGGTGTGCATAGAGCGACCGCATCTGCGGAGTCGCAGATGCGACAAGGTGACCGCAGATGCGGATTTTTGTAAGCTAAGGGGAAATCGCTCGTGCGAAAATGAAATCGCAGATGCGGGAGCCGCAGAAGCGGTCTTTTCACAGCAGAAGCGGTTTATTCCGCAGAAGCGACACTTAACCGCAAAAGCGGAAGTCACAGATGCGGCTAAGGAGCCGCAGATGCGGAAATAACTAGTCAGTGATGTTTTAATTCTCCTTCGCGAAATTTCAAAGGGTTTCATAATTTTCACTTCGGACATGGAGAATTTGGGCGAGTTGGAAGAGTGAAATCAAGGGACTTCATTGAGGTAAGGATTTCTGTGTCTAAAACACGATTTTATGGTGCAAATACATGAATTAAGACTGAAAAATTAAGGAATCAAGGGTCAAAAATGGTGATTAGGGCTTGAAACTTAAGAGAGTTAAAATGGGGACTTGAGGGGTCATTTGGACTCCGATTTTGGTGTTCTTTATATGTATAGACTCATGGCGAGATAAGGAATCCGTTGATGGTAAAATTTTTTGATTTTCGAGAAGTGGGCCCAGGGCTCGGGTTTTGCTAATTTCGAGATTTTTGCTATTTTTCGATTGTTTTCGATTGGGTATTGTCCCATTAAAATTGAAATGTCTTAGAGCTAGGGTTTCAGAAAACCCAGAAAAGGTGAGAAAGACGTTGAAAGTTACTGATCTAGCCAGAAAAGTCAAAGATCTGACTTGAACGGCCACGAATGGTCGGAGAAAGACCAGGGATGGCCGAAGAAAGGCCATAAATGGATGTTGAGCAAGGGCTAGACCAGATCTCTTTGAGATGTGGCCATGAAATCGCACAAACGGGCCATCATGAGATGTAGGAGGCCGGTATACACCTCTAACGGCCATAGGAAACCATGGATTAGGTGGGGATTGAGGTGGATTAGGGTGGAATTAGGTGGCGGCGGCTAGGGTTCATATGAGGTTGCAGAGAGAATTGAGAGGGAGAGAGATTCAGAGGCGGCGGGTGGTGAGAAATGATTTAGGTTTAGGGGTCGTTCAGGGTTAAAAATGGAAAGGGTAAATGCTGGTCGTTGATCTGAATGATCAACGGCCTAGATTAAAGAGGGTAGGTAGGGATCCGAGTTTGGGTCGATTTAATTGAAATTGGGTCGGGGTTTAATTAGAATTGGGCTGGGGTAATTAGGGCCTGATTTGGGTTATAATTGAAACCCAATTTGGGCTAAAATTTAAATACCCACTTTTCCCTTTTAATTTATAAAAATAGCAGATAAATTTCTGAAAACAAATTGAAAGCACTAAAATGATTTATAATATATAATTAATAATTTAAATATAGGATCCCATTTCATAAATATGAGACAAATTTAACCTAAAAATGGCTAATATTGCAATTATGTGCAATTAACTTTAAAAAACTAACTGAATAAAATTGTAAA
>NW_017675809.1:44028-53980 GCF_001879085.1 Nicotiana attenuata
GTGCTATGAATCGACTGATGTAGTTAAGCCTTCCCAGGTAAACTCATCACATCTTTCTTGTCTTTGGCGGTGGCTGTTCTTGAATGGCTTTTACTTTGTTTGGATCCAGTTCTATTCCTTGGCGGCTCACAATAAACCCAAGCAACTTCCCAGCAGGAACCCCAAATGCACACTTTGCGGGGTTTAGTTTCAGGTTGTATCTTCGCAATCTATTGAAGAACTTCCTCAAATCTTCTATGTGGTCAGTGGCCTTCTTGGATTTGATGATAACATCATCCACATATACCTCTATCTCCTTGTGTATCATATCATGAAAAATGGTTGTCATGGCCCTCATGTAGGTATCCCCTGCATTCTTCAGGACGAATGGCATCATCTTGTAACAATATACTCCCCACGGCGTAATGAAAGCCGTTTTCTCAGCATCTTCCTCATCCATCCAGATCTGATGATAACCGGCGAAGCAATCCACGAATGACTGTAGCTCATGTTTGGCGCAATTGTCAATCAGGATGTGTATATTCGGGAAAGGGAAATTGTCTTTCGGACTAGCCCGGTTGAGATCCCGGTAGTCGACACAGACTTTGACCTTCCCATCCTTCTTTGGTACTGGCACAATGTTGGCTAACCATGCCGGGTACTCAACCACCCTGAGAACCTTAGTTTTGATCTTCTTGGTGACTTCTTCCTTGATTTTCAGACTCATAACGGATTTGAACTTTCAAAGCTTTTGCTTTATCGGTGGACACATTGGATCAGTTGGCAGTTTGTGAGCCACAATAGACGTACTCAGACCGGTCATGTCATCATATGACCAGGCGAATATGTCTTCATACTCCTTTAGAAACTCTGTGTATTCTTTCTTTTTTGATGGCGATAGGTGAATGCGGATTCTTGTTTCCTTGATGTTTTCTGCATCTCCCAGGTTAACAATTTCGGTTTCGTCCAGGTTGGACTTACGTCTGTTCTCAAAAGTTCTCAACTTTTTTGACAATCTCATCAGGTATGTCATCATCTTCTGAGTCAATGTCCGTTTGTTGCATTGTCTCATTGCATGTCACAGTCACTGGTTCATCAAGATAAGTAATAGTAATGCTGTATAGATAAAGTAAGGAGGAAAACGATAGAAATAAATATTAATTCATTGGAAAAATCAAGCATGCTTTGATAAATTGAATAATTATTTTGAACATTGAAGATCTTATTGCGGAGATTGAAAAATGCGAAAGAAAATCATTCAGTAAATAAAACAGTGAATAATGCTTGTTTTAGCCTTGCTACCCCGAGGCTCGTCGGGCTCTGGTGGTCCTGATGGTCCAATTGTTGAGGTGTGCTCCTCTGCTCACAACTTGTATGGAAGGACCTTCTTCCCCCTCCTCCTCGAGAATAACACAGCAATCCATATCATTGTCCTCTAAAAACAAGTTTTTCACTGCCGCGAGTGCTTCTTCTTCATCTGTCCCATAGACGACGTCGGCCTATTGGAAAGTCTGCTCCAGGTGCGGTATTGGTTTCTCTAACGGGTAGTAAGGACCGCGCCATGGTGGCGACCAATTATTGAACTCCACCCAGGTGTATTTGTATCCCAAACCGAAAGTAATGCCATGTTTCTTGAGTTTAATAGGTTTAGAGATCCCTCGGAGATTCTTGCCGAGTCCTTTGCCAGGTTCGTACCCACTCCAATTCAATATACTCTCGATCTTGTTATCCCACCATTTGTCTTTGTCGACAGCATTGACCCGCTCGATGTGGTCGTAAGTTTCTCCACCCTGCTTTCTTCTTCCTCCGATTGCCGAATTGGTCTAGCGACTGTATATAGGATGCCGTCACCATGAATGATCACTTCCTGCTGATTCCATTCGAACTTTACGGCCTGATGCAGCGTTGATGCTACGACCCCAGCAGCATGAATCCAGGGTCGTCCTAGCAGCAGGTTGTAGGACGCTGGCACATCTATCACTTGAAAATCGACCTCGAACCAGGTTGGTCCCATTTGCAGACACAGACTAATCTCACCGATGGTGGACCTCTGAGACCCATCAAAAGCTTTCACATTGATTGCTCCTTCTTTTATTCATGCAGCCCTTTGCCCAACTTCTTTAGTGTTACCAAAGGACATATGTTAAGGCTGGAACCCCCGTCGATCAGGATCTTGGTGATGAGATAGTCTTCGCATTGTACAGTGATGTGCAATGCTTTGTTGTGACCTAGCCCTTCAGGTGGCAGCTCATCCTCATAAAAGGTGATTTTATGGCTTTCTAGAACTTGCCCCACCATACTAGCCATTTCCCCGCCAGTGATGTTACTTGGTACGTAGGCTTCACTCAGCACCTTCAACAGATCATTCTTGTGTGTTTTAGAATTCTGCAGCAATGAGAGGATGGATATCTGTGCTGGTGTCTTGTTCAGCTGGTCGATGACCGAATACTCCTTGGCCTGTATTTTCCTCCAAAGGTCATCCGGACCCATCTCAATGAGGGGAGGCCGATTGGAGGCCTGCTTGCTCGATTCAGCTAGGTGTTCAGGGGTATAGACTCTACCAGTTCTTGTCATATCCTGGGCTGCGATAGTCTCTTCAATTCTGACCTTACTCTTTCTTCTCGCCTCGCCTGTATAATCCCAGGGTATGGCGTTTGTGTAAAATGACGGCATGGTGGACATCGCCACTGGGATCGATGCGGCTATCTTTACTTCGAATGGAGTATGTTCCTTGGGCGGCAAGACTGCAACCTCAAATGGTGCTGGTGCCTTTGCTGATAGCGCTGTTTCAAACTCAAGAGGCATAGATACATCTACCTCGGTGTCCTCAGACGGTTGGATCTGGACTATAATCGAATTGAGAGTAACTTCTGGTTTCTTTGGGTCATCGCCTTCTACGATCAACCCGATGGATCCTTCGGGATCCCAATCATCCTCCACTTAAATCATGTGAATACCCCCGCCCTTATGGTCTGGTAGAGGGTTGTTGTGGACGTTCGGAGCGGCTTCCTTTGTCACAATGACTTTGTTATCAATCGGAGACTGTATCTTGTCTTTTAAGGAGTGGCATTCATCGATGGTGTGTCCTTTCATGCCGGAGTGGTATGCACAAGACTTGTTTGGGTTAATCCACTGAGAAGGATTCTTAGGGGTTGTAGCAGGGACGAGGGTGACATAACCGGCGGCTTTGAGTCTCTCATATAGTTGGTCAATGGGTTCAGCGATGGCTGTGTATTGTTTTAGTGGCCTCCGATCAAAATTAGGTCGGGGCATAGGGAAATTTTGGCATCCGGGGGGTGATTGATAATGAGGTGGTTAGGAATTGTAAGTTTGGTAGACATGAGCGGGTTGGGAGTATCTGGGTGAGGTAGGCTGATATGTAGGAGGTGGAGATGACTGATAAGTTGGTGGTGGAGCTTGGTAGGAGGGTGCTTGGTAATTTGGGGCTGGCTGATATGTGAGTGGAGGTATTGGGTAAGCTTGGTATTTGAGGGGAGACATGGTCCTTTGTGCAACCATCACAGCCCCTACGTCCCACTTCTTAGACACACCACCAGACTGCAAGGCCTTATTTGTAGCTTGCAAAGCCTTGAAGTTTGTGACCATCCCGCTCTTAATACCTTTTTCAATTCGTTCCCCCAGCTTGATAATGTCAGAAAACTTACGATTCTCAATCACCATCAATCGTTCATAGTATTGCGGGTCTTGAGCCCGGACAAAGAACTTGTTCATTTGTTCTTCTTCTAAGGCGGTTCTGACCTTAGTAGCTTCGGACCTCCAGCGAGTAGCATACTCGCAAAATGTCTCCGTGGGCTTCTTCTTTAGATTCTGGATAGAACACGTCTGGCGCGTTCTCTGTGTTAAACCTAAATCTATCCATAAAATCAGATGCCATACCTACCCAGCTCGACCATTTCTTGGGATTTTGGATCCTTTTACTTCCTTCGACATCCTAAATTCGGCTGGTTAGTTTCATAAGTTCCTCAGCCAAGTTTCTGATGAGTAGATCCTTTTCATCAGTTTCAGGTGTGCAAGATATAAGTTGGGTGGAGAGGAGCGGCACGGTCTCCACGTAGATGGGATTGTTGTTGTGGCCTGGTGTGTGGACGTGGAAATGGTCATTTGCAGATTTTTGTGGTTCTGGGATGAGTAGTGGAATGTTGTTTGGAGTATGGCAAGTGTTGCATTGGTTCTTTGTTGGAGCAGTGGGATGATTCGGTTGCTTTTGAAGAGGTGTGTGGTTTTGAACATTGGGGAAGTTGGTGTCTGGGGTGCTGAGGGAGAAGGATAGGTTGGCCAGATTCCGAACCTGATCGAGCTCTTCCTGAAACTTCAACAATTTCTGCTCAAGTTGAGACACATTTTTGTTGGGAACCCGAATACCATGGCCATCAGTGGCCTCTGCAATTGTGTTATCTTTTCCGATGTTGTTCAAATCTTCCATCTTGCTTTTGCTCTTGTTCTTAACAGGACTAAGAGGAGGAGTGGGTGGAGGGCCCCTTGATCTCGTGGAATAAGATGATGTTGCCAGAGTGCACGAACTAACCTTTCGGGAGGGGAATAACAAAACAAAAACAAAAATAAAACAAAAAGGTAAACAAGTTAGTGAGGATCATAAAAAGTATTGCAATATTTAAACACGTAGTGCAGGAATGTAAAGCGTGTCCTAATTTGGATAAAACTGGAACTGCCTTCGTTAATTATCACTCGCTACAACCAACAGGCAGGCCTGATTCGAACTTCTTATCTGAGCTATATAATGAATCTGGTTCTGACTCAAATCCCCTGTTTTAGGACTTAAAAAATTAAGACTTTAACTGTGTTTGAGTCGTGCTATTTATATGCATTATTTGCGGAGGTTTATATGAGCCTTCTAATTGCTTACATGTTTCCCCTTTAAATGCACTCCTACGTGTTTTTGTATGTCGCCTTAGCCTTTTTCCTTTAAACCTAAGAGTCAGCCCAAAATCCTCCCTCTTGTAGGAATAGTAGTCCTAAAATTCCTCCGGGACTGATAGGAATGAGACGGGTAATAGCACGCAATAGAGGTCGAGACCAATCCGCGCTTTAATACCTTTACGGGGTGGGAAGGGTAGATATGGATATGATTACCGGTGCGCTAATACCACGTGTAGCCCCTCTTTTGAGGAGTGATTACCGGATATTGCATTGATGTGATCCATATTACAAACAAACCTAGGACCCCTTTACATTCATCAGCATGCTTAGAATATAACTCTTTTCGAAACCCTGTTTTATTTAATCATTTTCAAACACTTGTATATTTAAAATCCCCTATTATTTGAGCCTTGTTTGTTCACTTGTTAATTGCACAAATTCACAAAACTATCTGGCTGGGAACCACACTAGTGGATCATGAAGGGTGCCTAACACCTTCCCCTTGGGATAATTTCCAGCCCTTACCCTATCTCTAATTATCAAATGTAGTTGTAGTTGAACCCCATAGGTGCCCTAACGCACGTTAAAATCGTTAGGTGGCGACTCTTCCATATTGCAAAACCCCTTTCCCAAAAGGAAAGAGTTGTCCCAACCGAATGTCATAAACCTGATTTCGCGAGAAAAAGGGGGCGCGACAGCATGGCGACTCTGCTGGGGATTTTTAGGCTTTTACCATTTCAGATTATTCTTGTGAATTTGTACCTCTCTCTATGTGCAATTATCTGTTTAATTCCTTTAAGCATTTGATTTCTTCTTTAAAAGCAAGACTGACATATTTTCCTTGTTTTCTTTCCTTTATTGCTTTAAATTATGAAGCTGCTGTATTTATCGCTTTCTTAATGTGCAAACACATGTCAACATGCTTTTAATCATTGCATAATCATGATCAACATCATACTCCACTCGTGCCAAATAAATCCTATAGCAACGCTTATAATGAGTTGTTGCGCTCTTCCTATATCATTACCCCCTAAATTCGAAAAGACATATTTGCGGTAAAACTAGTCGATCAGCGGTGCAGTCGACAGTTCCGAGCCTTCCCCCTTGAGTTTTCCGCTCCAGGGTACCAGTCTAAGACCCCATAGAAACCTTACTCTGTTCAAAATTGTGCATGAATCATGGTCAAACCTAGCCAGATCAGTTATGCTGTCCACATAATGATCCTTTAAGATAGCCTTGTCCAAAGTCCACTGGGTTTCCCTAAACCCAAAATGGACGTCGTCACGTTCTGTGCATTTATTTGGAGAACTAGATGCTTCATGCTAATTGTTGATATTAAATAGTCGCGTCTGGTGGGGGTAAAGGTCTAACCTTATTTGCCTTGCAGAAATATGAGGCACGAAGTCCCCAGATTCGGCATGGTCACCAACATCTACCCAAGGTTTCTAAGCTGGTGGAAAGATTTACACTCTAGTGTCCAGAGGCTAAAGGAACTCAAGGTGGATATCTAGCCAGAGCATACCTGTTGCTAGGACTTCGCGAGTTGGGGAAGCTGTTCGACGGAGCCAAGGATGCCGAATCTGGGGAAGGTCCTTCTGGGACCAAGTAGATAGGAATTTATCTTTTTTGCTTTAAAATGTAACAAGGCCAATGGAAATTAGTAACTTTCATTTCCTGTTTATTTAATGTCTATTTGGGATTCGTCTTATCTTTATCAATGAAATGACGCATTTAGCATTCCAAGTTCTCCAAATCAACTTGTCGCTAGGCCCACCTCGGAATGCAGTAGAGCAGTGATTAGTTTTAAGCAGACAACTTGAGATCCTATAGACATGCTTTCTAACGGTATTAAGTCGAGGCAGTGTTTGAGAAACTTATTAAAGAAGTGGCAGATTACTAAATTAATCCAATTCAGAATAATAATACGAACTAGACGACTTTTCCAACTAAATTATTTTGAATTCTGTAGGCATGATTTCTATTATAGCTATTTAAATCCTATAGGCATGGTATCTAGGTGTGTGAAAGCTGACTTGGGATTTATAGGCGTGAGTTCTAAAGGAAACGAGATTGGATACATGCTGTAACGAAAGTTGAGCTTCAATTACTTTACATCCTATAGGCATGATATCTAATTGTAGAGCTGATTTTTTGATCCTATAGACATGTTATCTATTATTAAAGCCATTTATGTCATATAGACATGATTTCTAGTTGTGTGAAAGTGAACCATGCAGAATTTATTTTAAACAAAGCATGGATCCTATAGGCATGTTATCTAACAGACCAGACTTAAAGCAAATAGACCCTATAGGCATGATATCTACCCAATCCTCCCACAATGTACAACTACCCACCCTTTTCACTAATCCCCCGATATTGTTTACAAATTATTACGGTCCCAATGATTGAATTACAAAAGAAGTGCAGAAATAAGAAATTACAACCAAAAGAAGCTTATCTTGACTTCCTATCTGAGTTATATAATTAATCACTTCAGTGCCAATGTTTCAAAGCCTTTCTCATACCTAAGTGTGTCAAAGTTCCCTAAGGATCTCAGGGGATCTCGGGCAGTGCTCATACCCAGGTTTACATAACCAAATAGAATGAGTGCAGTGTGGAAGAACCAGCCCTTATGTGTCCAAGATCAGAGGGAACTCAAGAGTCCCAAGGCAAGGTTCACACAAGAGGGGCAGAACCTAGGTTCTAAGAGTATAGTGGAATTGCAGAACAGAGATTTATTAAAACTGGGTTGGGAATAGTAAGTGGTAAAGGCTGTTTTGAAAATAGTTGTAGTAGTGAAATAGAATCAGAAATCAATTAAAGGGGCAAGGGGTCTGATTTGGTCGTGCACAACAATAGTTGATGCTGGCATGGACACAAACCATCCAAAGGATCACAAACACATATAGGGGATATGAGGGTTTGGGATTCATAAGGTAGCAAGTGCATAGCAAATGACTGACAGAGTACACATATAGGTAACCATTAATTAAAAATGGAGAGGGAACATATTACAGCATGCTAGTAACATAACTTGACTGCAGAAACATAAGCAGAGGTAGACAAGAATGAGGAACTGAAGCAACATAAAGAAACATGTTGTTGTTGAGACTTAAAAAATTAACTAGGACATACCAGTAGAGAAACAAAGGGCAGTAAGGAAAAGTAAGCAAGATTCCACAGTCTAGCCTTGGCTTTCCGCCGGCTAGACAAAGCAATAGCACAAGTAGAAGTAAAGAAAGAGAGAATTTTTGAGTGTAAGTGTGTGCTCTGAACTTAAATTGCTCGTGTCTTTAAAAGAAGAGAGGGTAGGGTATTTATAGTTTTGAAAACGAGTAGAAATTAAGGTAATAAGTAAAGTCCTAACACAAACACGGAAATATGCACAATCAGAATCAATTAGCACAAGTGATTCCCTTTAATTAAGGAATCACTGCTTAGCGGCTACTATTAGGTTTTAATTAAGGAAAGAAATCAGTTTGGGACAGATTGATTATTGCCATATAAGGGGGCAGTAAAAGCATGAAGTAAATAATCGAGTCTAAGTACAAAACATGCTTAGTTTTGGAAAAGGATTCAGCAAGGTAAGACACCACAGTAATTAAAGGAGGGGAATCAATTAATTTAAAGAAACGAATACAATTAGGGTTCATAAGAAAACCTTTTGTAATCTGTCGCGACATCGAAGGAGTCAGAATCAATCAAGAAAGGGTAAAGATTCTGCACCTCAACATAAAAATAGCAAGGAATGAACAGGCGTGCAGAGTCAAACATGTTGACACAAAGAAGCAACACAAACATATAGTAGTAGCAGGAATAAGCTATGATTCAGTAGTAAAAGAGATCTACTCGAAGCACAGTAGTCAACAAAGTCAAGTAGTTACGCAGAATCAAAAGTGAAGAGAGCATAGGAACAGGTAAAGAGAGTCAGAAACCAGTAAAGGTCTCACAGTAACAATAAGTGAGGAAAATCTTTTAAGAAATTAAGGCTTTAACAATAGTCAAGCTTAAGAGATGATAGGAACTCAGAATCAGATAAGTGAAACAAGGAAAAGAACTTAATCGAACAAGTATACACTCAAACAAACAAGGATAGTTTCAGAACTCGGATAAGACCAAAAGACCTAGGGTTTTCAACATGCTGAATCAAATAGAAGGAAAGCATAAACAAGTTGTTTGAACATAGTGAAATCATGAAACAACACCAAAAAATCAGAGAAGCGGTCTTTAAAAAAAGAAGTTAAGAGAAACCATAATCGTTGAAAAACGAAGAGTCACTTTAAAAGAAATCGGAGAATCTTTGAAGAACACTTAGGAAGTTCATAGGAAGCACAAATCTAAGATAGATCTGAAAGAAAATTGAAAGGTATTAGTGCTAGGGTTTCAGAAAACCCAGAAAAAGTGAGAAAGACTTTGAAAGTTACCGATCTAGCCAGAAAAGTCAAAGATCTGACTTGAATAGCCACGGATGGTCAGAAAAGACCAGGGATGGCCGGAGAAAGGCCATGAATGGATGTTGAGCAAGGGCTGGACCAGATCTCTTTGAGATCTGGCCATGGAATCGCACAAACGGGCCACCATGAGATGCAGGAGGCCGGTATACACCTCAAACGGCCATAGGAGACCATGGATTAGGTAAGGAATGAGGTGGATTAGGATGGAATTAGGTGGCGGAGGCTAGGGTTCATATGAGGTTGCAGAGAGAATTGAGAGGGAAGGGGATTCAGAGGTGGCGGGTGGTGAGAAATGATTTAGGTTTAGGGGTCGTTCAGGGTTAAAAATGGAAAGGGTGAATGATGGTCGCTGATCTGAATGATCAACGACCTGGATTAAAGAGGGTAGGTAGGGATCCGGGTTTGGGTCGATTTAATTTAAATTGGGTAGGGGTTTAATTAGAATTGGGCTGGGGTAATTTGGGCCTGATTTGGATTATAATTGAAACCCAATTTGGGCCAAAATTTAAATAGCCACTTTTCACTTTTAATTTATAAAAATAGTAGATAAATTTCTGAAAACAAATTGAAAGCACTAAAATGATTTATAATATATAATTAACAATTTAAATATAGGA
>NW_017675809.1:58533-59340 GCF_001879085.1 Nicotiana attenuata
CCTGGTGTATGGGTAAATCTGAATCTCCCAATCACTAGCAGCTCTTGCACGTTCATGTCAATGGACATTTTGAGCCCTAAGATGCAATCTTCATATTCGGCCATATTGTTGGTGCAGGGGAACCTGAGTTTTGCAGACATTGCATAATGCTGACTGGTTTCTGATACCAAGACTGCTCCTATGCCAACTCCTTTGAAGGTTGCCGCTCTATCGAAGAACATTCTCCAACCGTCATAGGATTCTGCAATGTCTTCTCCTATGAATGATACTTCTTCATCAGGAAAATACGTTTTTAAGGGTTCGTATTCTCCATCCACGGGGTTTTCGGCAAGGTGGTCTGCCAGTCGCCATGCTGTCGCGCCCCCTTTTTCTCGCGAAATCAGGTTTATGACATTTGGTTGGGACAACTCTTTCCTTTTGGGAAAGGGGTTTTGCAATTTTGAAGAGTCGCCACCTAACGATTTTAAGGTGTGTTGGGGCACCTATGGGGTTCAACTACAACTACGTTTGATAACCAGAGATAGGGTAAGGGCTTGAAATTATCCCAAGGGGAAGGTGTTAGGCACCCCTCAGATCCACGAGTGTGGTTCCCGGCCAGATAGTTTTGTGAATTTGTGCAATTAACAAGTAAACAAACAAGGCTCAAATAATAGGGGATTTTAATTACACAAGTGTTTGAAAATGATTAAATAAAGAAGGGTTTCGAAAAGAGTTATAATTTAAGCATGCTGATGAATGTAAAGGGGTCCTAGGTTTGTTTGTAATATGGATCACATCAATGGAATACCCGGCAACAACTCCTCAAAA